>NW_009259863.1:717763-800134 GCF_000687185.1 Egretta garzetta
AATTCTGTTGCTGTCTCCCTCCCTCAGACACCTTTTACTCCCTCCCCCTCTATTGCTTCAAATCTGCCCACTTGGTTTCTCTTGCCAGCATCTCTCTCTCCTACTCATCATGCCAATATTCCCTCTTTGCAACTCCCCCAAGTCTTCTCTTCACTCTCAGGCTTTGCAACCAGGCTGCTTTTTTCCTTGGGCACCAAGACACAAGAGTTTTCCTCTTTTGATTTCCTATAGCCAAGCTCCATATTGATGTCATGGTGTTATCAGAAATCATTTCAAGGACACCTGAAATGCCTAGGACAGAGGCAGTCTTCAAAAAATTTAGCAATCAGCCACTAATAAAACTCAACATAATATACTGAACCTGAGTTTTTTCAGAAATTCTTATCTTGGCTGCATATAGGATAATGTTTTCACAGAGGTGCCTACATGCATGTATTTGACAGTGACACCACTGCATATCCTGCACCATAGCGTGCGAGGCCTAATTCTTTTCAAAGAGGCAACTTCAGGTACAGGAGAAAAAAAATTGTAAATTCTACACTAAGAAATGTCTGCTAATTTAGCTGAAATTTTAGACACTTTACACTTCAGGCAGAGGTCAATACCAGATGCACCTACAATAATCAGTCCAGGCATATTTAGACAAAGTCATAAACAAATGAAAACTTGGTTTTATAACACAAATTAGAAAATAATTTTAAAATCTGATTTCTGCTACCTGTGCCCCATAATGCGCGGATGTTCATCCCTTCCCACATTTCTGCAGGTTTCTGTAAGACTTTTCCCTCCTGCCCCTACACAAACACCCAAAAACTTCTCAGGAACTGGAGGCTGAATCAGAGGTCAGCACTTCTAAAATCATTTATCTCCTGAGTCCCTTCCAGGGACTGCAGAAAAGAGCCAGTTTCTTGAGATACAAATTCCTGCCTGTGAAGAAATAGCTTCTTTCCTTACCAGAAAGAAAAAAGATCTGAGGAGAAACCATATCTGAGATGAAGAGTAGTAAGAGCCAGGGCCCTGAGGGCACTGCTCAGCTCCCTGACCTGGGGTTCCCCCCCACCTACCCACAGCCCAGTACCCCATGTCAGCCCCCCAGGGCTGTCAGCCCCTGCCCCAGTGATGCCACAGCAGGGCTGTTCTCCAGCTCCCCACAGCCCTGCCCTGCCTGGCCGTGGGCCCTGCCGAGCTGGGCCCACTCACGGGCCCACATCCCAGCCTGTCCTCAGCCTGTGCTTGTCCCCATGGGGGTGCCCGATGTTGGGGCTGGGGCTGCCCTGGTGCCCCCTGGCTGCCCTGCTCCTGGCTGGGGCAGTGGGATGGGCCCTGGCTGCCAGGCCCTGCCCTGATGGACCCCAGGGGAGCCCCTGTCACTCCTGGCCCCCGACCCCAGGGAACCACTGTCCCCTATAGTGCCCTGACACCAAGTGCAGAAGCACTGCCTGCACCCTCCGCCTTGTAGATGAAAGTCTGAGCCTTTAGGGAGCAGTGAGGCCAATCTTATTTCATTCTGTTGGAAAGAAATCAGAGTTTGTAAGAGTGGCTTCCTTTACAGCTTTAAAATTCTCAGAAAGTAAGAAAAGCAAGAGAAAAAGACAGTTTTCCCAGTGCATTTCATGCGCTGAGGAGTGGTATGGATGATGCAGAAATAATGAATTTACTAGGCTTCAGTGATAAAAGGGAAATATTAGAAACTCTTAAGTGCAAGAAGTCATTGGAAAACTTCTTACAGACAATTACCATGATGTCCTTGGTCACAGTGCTTATTTTCCTGTTCCTGACATAAACAGAACATAATAAATAATAAGGAGAAGGTCAATGCAATGCATCATTTATGTTGTTTTTAATATCTGGATTTCAGGAACAAAATAGAAAATAGTTTTAAAGCAATCTGAATATTTGTGTATTTTATGGATCTCAGTCAAACGTGTAAAACACACCCACACATTCACACAAAACACAAACGCACTTTTTTTCTAATTGTAGTCTGAATTTTAAAGTAATTTTATTTATTATGGAACGTAAATGTTATTTTTTATGATTTCTCTGGTGTTCATAAATAAATCTAATTTAACTGGTTTTCCTTCTAGATACACAGCAGCATCTTCTAAATGGTAACACAGAGTATTTATTGCTTTCTGGACAGGGAGGGTAATCACGGTGCTAGGGACCCCTCAGGAGGGAGGCTGGCAATAGGCTGATGAATACACAGTAAATAATTTCCTGAAAAGTCCTGATACCTGAAAAAAATGTTAGTTATCAAGACTTCATGCTTGATAGAAGAAATACAAATAATCCAAGCTGACTGTAGTCTGAATCACTATAAAGAGTGTCTACTTCTTGTAGCAAGGAAGATGGATTTTATATTTTCCTATCTGCAGTTGCTCATACAGTTATTATGGCAGAGAGGAAGACAAGAGAAACGGAGAGGGAAGAATAGCTATTATATTCAGCTTTCTGGTCCTGTTGTCTCAGTGCTAACTGGTATAACTGGGATGAAGCTGTGAACTGCATTTATAGACACACAGGATCTTGACTTAATAGTAAGCATTTCTCAGAGAAGGACCACATTAGAGCCACAGATTGAAATATTATTTCCAAACAAGCCTTTAGAATCATCATAATATGTCTGCCTTGCAACTATGAAATAGCAGTACATGACAGTCTTTATCTAAGCCTAACATACAAATATAACACAGCTGCCAGTATGGCCCAGCTGCTCAGGAGTAACCCCACACTGATGCCCGCTATCATAGCCAGGTTATTACTCATTTACCCTGGGCCCCAGGCAAGTGAGATATTTGCTCCTGCCTCTCAGCACAGCCTATATTTGTTACCAGTGGCCCATGTCACACTTTCAAGTTCCTGACTGTAGTGGAAAGATGCCCTTAATAAAGTAAGACTGACAAGAAGAATAGAAATGCCACTTCCCCTTTGGAGAAATTAGGAGTGGAGAACAGAGTTTTAAACCTCACCAGGACTGATCATTACTGACTTTTGTGAGCTAATGATGAAGGAGAAAGAATAATGTAGTAACTCAGATAGATAGCTTTCACCTGACAACCAAGAGAACCTTTAGGACAAGGTAGACAAACATACCACATAGCTGTCAGCTGAAGAAGTACACTGTAAGGGCCTGATCACAACCTGTTGTAGTTACTAACACTCCTTCTGATTTCAGAAAAAAAAACTTTAGGGACTTTTTCCTTCTACTCCCACTCCTATTCTCCACCTCCCACTCCTGACATATTATGAGAAAAATCTCAGACACATGATGGAACAGTTGATTTTTTTTCTATGACCCACTCAATCAGAAATTAAAGAAGCACCACTGGTAAAACACCACAGTGTATAAGCAGCAGAATAAGCCTGAGTGCCTTTAGCACACTTGAGAGAGACACTATAAATGAGTCTGTACAACTCTCCTTGTCGTGTTGTAGATGTTACGCAAAATTCTGCACCAAAGATTTGTTTTCTCAGATTTTGTGGGAAGCAAATACTAAAAAAAAGACAGGAGCAATGGCCAGAAAGTGAATTTCACTTCCATGAAAAATGTTGACATGGTGGAAGATAAATGTATCCTATAAAGAAGACAAAGCTAAGCCATCTTGGTTTCTGTCCCTTTCTCACACAAACTATGCAATAGAAAAAGATCATAAAAATCTCTCTTGTAGACAACTATGCAGCAATACTAAATAATTCACTAGATTCCTCCTGCAGATCATGGCAAAGGTAACAATATCTTTGCCTTTTCTGAGTGCCATCACAAATAAAAAAATAATACACTAAATCTGGATATAGTTGAGTTTATTTCTAAACAAGTTATGGAAATGAGGAACAATAATAAGATTGATCTTAGTAACTCTTAAATATTTAGAGTATAGCTTATTAATTTACATACGTTACAAGGTATCTGTAACACTAGTGTTTCGAAATGAATTTTAAATCCTCACTGAATGGGAAAAAACTGACAAAGATAAAAAGCCATGGTCAGTCCCTATACTTTAAAATTACTGTCCATTCTCCTGCAATTTATTCAAAAGTTCAGTTACCACCTCTAAATCACGGAAACTACGCAGAAAACAAAATCTATTCAATTTAGCTATTGAAAATTTTTGCATATATACTGAGTGTTTAACAGGACTTCCATTCAAGAGAAATAAGTGCTAGAAAGTGATACAAAACAGTGCCATCATTTTCGGGAGGAGTTGCTTGTGGTGGGTACTGAAGAAATGAGTCAGTGATTGCTTAAGGGATATGCCTTGAAGTCTGTATAAATCCCTGCTTTTCTACTCAGAGCAGGCCGTTTGACTTATTAGCTTGTTTCTCTTTCAGCGATATATCTTGGCTGTTTAGACAGAAACTCTTCAAGGCAGAGATTATCCTAATCGTGAAACACTGGATGTGTGTTTGTACAGGTCCTACCAAAAAATCTTCTTAATCTCTTCTGGGCGGGGGAGATGTTGCTGCTCTTCAGGTTACAGGGAAAAAAATATGAAAATTGTGGAACTACGAAAGTATGAATTTTATGAATTTGTGTGTTGGTGGCAGATTCTCAGATCCAGCTGAAGCTTTTCCTGTGTTAAATGCATTTATAAATCTGTTCCTGGGCAGATCCTCTTTTGTCTGAAGCATCGGAGCTGAGCTGCAGCCTTTCCTGCAGTTGCACCACTCTTATTACCCAGTCACTTACTTAAATAAAGTTTGTAGGAAGTGAGCCAACTAGTTGAGGATGGGGACACATCTAGATATATCTGTACTTGAACAGAGAAAAAAACACAGCGTCATCACAAGTCACATTCCTAAGGTGGGTTTGGTCAAACATAAAGGTCAGTTTGTCATAGGGACAAAGCTGAGTATCTGAAAAGGTCCACTAAAATATACATTCAGATTGATTTGGATGAGGACTTCTTTTCTCCTGTATCTACGGAGAACTTTGGATTCTGCGATTAAGCTACCGGAAAGGAAAATGTTACAATGATAAAGCATTTCTGTGACTAATTTTTTAAGCCTGTGAAAAACACTAATCTTATTTTATGACTCCTGGTTTTCCAGTATTAATATCCACACATACCATGACCACTACAAGACTCTTTTGAATGTTATTTTAATGATACACAATCATGTTATGAGTTGCCAAATGTACTTGGAAATGAATACTCAAAATACACAGCGCTGAAGTTCACACATACATGATTACACTTCAGACATATTCAGCACAAAGGTTAAAGGTCATATTCTCATCTGATATGGTCTGGTGTTGCTTGACAGATTTCAAGCTACACTAATTATAGCAGATGAGAATATTCCTGTATACGTATTAAAACTCATTAAGCCAAGCATCGTTACAGAAGACTAGTCAATAAATATGAAAAAAGTAATTTCTGCATGAAAACATACGGGTTGCTTATATTTGTGTTATTTCATATCTCTTTTATTATTCATCTGTAGAGCTATTTCTTATGGAAAAGTGGAGGGACAAGAGGTAATACAATACTTTTAGGACTTGACTCTTCACGCTTTAGGGTTTGTACCCTCAGCAGAACAGCTGTTCCAGAAGCTTCTGATGCAAGTTTTCTCCCAGAGAAAACCTTTCACTCAAATCTATTTGCTCAGGGGAATCATCTTTTGGATCAGGCAACAATCTTTCATATCTTCAGTTTCAACAGGAGAAACTTTAAGGAAATAATAGAACTCTTCTCTCTATTTAGTTTGATTTTATTGAGTCAATTTATGATCACTAAATCCAAGGTTATTTCATGCAAGTAGCTCTCTTGCAATCAGTATGTTTATTGCTTACCAAAACCAACTTTTGAAATTACACTATACAGCATTTAGTTCATGAAAATAAAAATTTCTATCAGCTCAGGCATGTTGAAATAATGAGGCCCTAACCATTTGTGCAGTACAGTTTTAAGTCATATTTATCTTCCTAGTAACTTTAAAATAGCCTCATCGAAGGTCAAATCTGACATTTGTATTTAAGAAGGATATCTAATTCTATTTTATTAGAAGCTACTTTACCAGCTTTTTCCAAATCGATTTTGACTCAGATAGATTACCACTTACTTCTTTGTCCTCCTCCACATCATTAATGTGCAATATTACATCTATGTGCCCTACTTTTGTCACTCATGCTCAAGAATGATGAATTCAGATTGAAAGTGGTGCAAAAAAAAGGTTACTAGATTTTCTATGCCCTGGCTATCTGTTCTGAAAGAGAAATCTAAAAGACTTTAAACTGTTAAATCTAGCGAAACAAAGGCTGAGAGATATTTGAGAACAGCAGTTATATCCACCAGGAAAATAATGAGGAAGAAGAGCAGTTTAACCTGGGCAACATTGGCACATGGACAAGTTACAGTCTAACAGGTTCTGTGATAGAGCTTTAATAACAGAATCTTAGGGTATGATTGCCTGCCAAAGCTGGTTGCTGTACACAGTGACCTAGGAGGCCCTGTCCAATCCTGCTTGACACAGAATAAAACACTGTGGTAATGGGTTTTTTTGCAATTAGTCTTTTACTTCTCTCTAGTACTTTGAATTTCCAGTACAACTTTCTCCTGCATTATTTTGGAAAGACATCTGTAGTATACATTAATCCTTTTCTGGGTATCATTTTTTCAAAGGTTAAAAAATCTTAATCAATGAGCCATGTATGTAGGAAACTTGTTAGCAATTTACTTCAGTAAAACAAATGTTAGATGGTTCAAAGATGTATCTGAATTTCTGAGGAACCGTTGTCTGAAAGTAAACCATATTATGCTGTTGCATATGACCTTAAAATCCAAATCAGTCTATCCTGAAGTCTCCATGGGGTAGGTGAAAAGTTATTATATCCACTGCATATTACTTTATGTGATAAATAAACTGTTTTAATTGCAGTGAAGTTTAAAACTTATTTCAAATTTCTTACATTTGAAGTTAAATTTACAAAAAAATATTGGACCATTTTAAAATGGTTTATTATAGGTTAAGTCCACTATTAAAGAGACACAGAACCTCTGGATTCAAAATTATTCAAAATTTGTTTTGCTGGCACTCTTGCAAAAGAAATACATATGTTACAATTTAATATTAGGACTCTATTCTGACACCTGAAGGTGTCATGTGTCATGTGCCATGGCACACATATTTGCATAAAAATGGATGAGGAAAATTGAAAAGTGAAAGCTGCATATTTGTCACAGTGAAAATGTCTTTGGCTTCCATTTGGAATAGATGTATATTTAATTATGAGATATTGTATGCACCTGTAAAGTTCAAAGGGTGAATTAATAAAAAGTGGTACATGGAAGTGTAACACTGCCTGAGCAATTCTGTAGCAGACTGATCCTGCAACAGTGCCAGAGGCAGTGTCCTAAGTACAAGCACATCCATCAAAGGAGGAGCTAGCCACAAAACCGGGTGCTCTTACTACAGCTGAAGAGACATATTTTGCATTATTGTCTTTGGTTCATGAATTTTCAGTCATGTTCATCCTGTGACTTCATACACATGGGAGAGGATTGGGGGAAGGAGGCAGCATGAAGGTTTGCTGCTCAATTGTAAGTGCTACAGCATATGATAGAAGCAGACAAATCTTGATTCTACCTTCACTTGCTGGCTAAATATAGAAAAGATTTTTATTTGTTGGGAAATTGTTTTAAATGCACTTAGGTAGTAATGGAGCATGGATGGCCTACACAGAGACATTATCTGAGCTTGCCAGCATGCACATGTAATGTACAGCTTTTCTGCAATGTAGATGAAACCCACCCAAATCCCACCTTATTGAAGTTCATAGGAGTATTACGTTAGCCGAGGTTTTTTTAGTTACCTTGTAAATAGACTTGGAAATAAAAAGAAATATAAAAAAAATGGGGGCGGAGATGGGTAGGGGAGAAGAAAACTTAACAGTACCCTAATTTCTCAGAATTTTTTGGCTAGCTATTCTTACTTCAGTAGTAAAGGTCCAGATAATGGTTTTTCACTCTTAAGCATGGAGAGCAGAAAATTTTTGGAGTAGCTCATATTAAAGGAAAGTGGCTTCCACCCATTTTTTTTACCCAGCTTTACCTTCTGTTATGTAATAGATATGCCTACATCTCATGTCTATATATGTGAGAGTTTGGCATTTAGGGAGTATGGCTGGGTGGGAAGACAGAATATTAGGAGAAAAACAGTTCTATGGCTACGTAGCTGTCTGATTTAATCTCTCTCCTGCATTTATAAATGGTGAACCTAACCTGATTTAAAAATATACACTGGGTACCTTATAGAGTCGATCGTTTATGGAAATAGTTATGTTTACTTAACTGTACCCTGCTCAGTTGGGAATTACGCACTTTCTATCCTAATGTTATATGTCTACTTAAGACCTTGTAAGTCACAGTGATATTTCTGCAGCTGGTTCTCTTCCTGGAACTCTCCCTCTCAATAACAAATCCCAAACCCATCAGCAGGTTGCCTGATGAAGTGTTTTTCCTGGTTATTTTCAATATTTATACTAAGTTTGCATATAGCATAATAATGAAAAAAAACTAAAAACCTTTCCAGTATGATTGACAATCCCAAAAGTCCACGCTAGGATAATACATTCAGCTATTGGAGTCACTCAGATTATCCTAATCTTTTCACTGAGGTGTCTTGTACCCACCATAACAAAAAGGCATGATGTGGCCATGCAATAGGAAACAGTGTATTTGTTTTAGGTATTCACATATTTTAGAGGCAAGGACATTCTGATTAAATATATTGTTCATCAACAAGAAAACCTGACAGATGAATAATATGCCTTGCTCAGATAATAAAATGGACAGTGTTTACAGTAGCTTCAGGGATATTTAAGAAATCAAATAATTCTTCAACTTCTTTTTTTTAAGATAGGAAGTATAGAATATTTGTTCTAAGCACCAGGGCATTGATGTCTAGCACTGTCTGGTTGACATTAATGCATGCTTAAAATGGATCAGAAACTATAGCATTACCATAAAAAGACAAAGGTAAAAGGGAAGTATTCATCTGCTGTGGAGGAATATAAGGAATATGTAACCTAAAAAAATGCTACAGAAAAGCTAAGAAAATGAGAAAGAAGAGCTTTCCTCGGGGAAAGAAAATTACATGTAGCTACTCGAATCACAGTCTTTGCTCAGATTTTTACATGACCCTTTCTAGAATGTGACAGCAAACAGGACAAAATATTAGTATTTTCCTAATCTATTAGAAAATATAGTAACACAAATGTTTTCTATTCCTAATGAATGAACCCAATTTAGTCTATTAATGTACAATATAGGGGATAGAAGTAGCCTATAACACTGTTCGTTATATATATGTCTAGTTATAATTTTTTTTCTGTAAGCTATGACTTTCAGTCAAACTGAAATTCAGTTATATAAATTGTTGGAGTATGAGAGGCAAAAATACACATCTAAAGAGATGAGAAGATCTGTGTATTCTATAGCAGAGAGATAACATCATTTTCTTGAAATTATATAGGAAGATTTAAGAAATGCAACATGAACTAAAATATCAGGAAAAAATATTGCTTACAGGAACTTTTGCTGATCAGAAAAAGCAAATGTATATTTTGTACTAGCAGTGGACTGAAACAGATGACTTTTTAAAGAACTGCTGAGTCAAGAAGTTTTCTATGTTTCCTTGCCTGAAAGTCTCTCTCTATAAAATCTAATCTGTCCAGTTCCGCCTAAGGGTTACCCTTAGAGATTTTATGAATGCCCACAATATGAACATTGAAATAAACATCAATGTTAAAGTAACGATTTTCCCCCCAAATTTCTCGCTGAAGTCACTGTTGATAATCTGGAAAACATTTGCTCAACACTCCTACTGATTTTAAGTGGAAGATAGGCAAGTCTTACGGCATAATACAGTTCTAACTTCTGAGTCTTAATTCATATCAACATTTTATACAGTGCTTCCACTTCTACTACTCTGGATCAAGGGCTAAAGGAAGGCAGGCAACTTCATTGTCCTCAGGCAGCATCTTCAGTCAGATTCTTCCTTTAGTGTGTCCCACTTCTGCATTTAAACACTGACCAGGACCACTGGCTTTCTGACTGGGAGCCCTACTGCCCGCGGCAAATAAAAAAGCAAGTAGTCAGATACCAGATGTCTAATACAAAGGTAAAGTGTGCGCACATATATGGAGACAGTAAGTTATTTGACCAGTACTCAGTAATTCAAAAGTTGCTATTACTTTAGTCTTCAATATTGAATGAAATTAATTTATATGAATGTGCACTTAAATAAATATATCAGTCTTAATCATATATGCCATAAGCAGGAATAGTTAAAAGTTACTATGTTCCCCAAAAGTATTTTTAGTCTGAGAAAGATTGTTCCTTTGCCATGATATAGCAGTGATTTTTCTCGGTTCCTGAAATAATTTGTTCCAGTTTACGGAATCAGAGAAAACTATCCTGCCTGTGCTAAGCTGTTTCTATCACACCTAGGCTGCTACCAGTATTCAAATCAGGTAGATGAAGGTAGCAGTGTAGATATGTTGACTCTACACTGCAGTAAACTGCAGTGACTAGGTGTAGAAATAGTCTGTGAATATTATTTCTCCCTTTGTATCTAGGTGTCTTTAGCTGGCATCTGCAGTGATACTTGAAATATTGTGATCAACGCTACAGAGCACTGGTTAGGAAAATCAAGGAAACTAGAAATAGCAAAATGTGGGATGCTTCTCGGTAGGTGTTATTTTGCAGTTCATCACAAGTACAACACCAAAATGTTGCCATTAGTCACATATACTCGTTGCTGGTTTTATGCACACAAGAAAGACTTAAAAATGAGGAGAAAACCATCTTCCAATCTAAACATCATCATCATCATCTTGATGCTAGTATTTTGCCCTCTCAAACTGAAGGTTTTCCTCGTTACTTTCAAAACCGTACAGAATGGGAAAACAACACAATATATACCAGCAAATATACTCAGAAGATTTTCATCTCTCTGTACACGTATGGGAGAATATGGAAGGTCTGAGGATGTATGATGTAGGATTTCAAATAATCTTTTGGAAATTCTTCTAACTTAATTTTTAACAAAGCATCTCAAAACAAAATTTCTAGTCCAAACCTGAAGACTTCAATTGTGCAAACTTACAGATGTTCTTGAATATTGCCCCCCTATAGATTTCAGTTAAACTATTCACAGGATGTGTGTTTAAGCAATTTGAATCTAATACTTCGGTTAGATGTGGGTCTTGGGGGAAATTGTGTAACAGGAAAAGCACATATGCAAATTATTTCTTGGTGAACTAAAACCTCCGAATTTTTTTGAGTTCCATCTGATTTTTAAAAGACACCAAATGATTAGCAGGAAAAGGCTTGATTCAGTTCAGTTTTGCACTGATTCAAGCCCAGGGACCAGAGAAACTGTTTCTGGGGGGCAGGTATAAAAAAGCCACGTGTTTAAATAACATGGTAATAGTTGCATTAGGAACAAAATTCACAAGCCTGTGAGTTAGGTGTTTAAGTTTCTTTGAACAGTGAATAGGGAGAGTTAGGTGCTTGAAGACAGAATTCACAACAGCCTTGAGTAAAGCACACATAAGACAATCAGTAGAAAACTGGTAAATGAAATGTTTGAAATTCCACTATGTTGGCATCTTCAGGGATTGACACCTGAAACCACTTCCCATACACAAACAACTGTGTCATAGAGATGACTGGCTGATTCCCTTTTAAATGAAACTGCCAGAAAAATAGAAGCAGTGCTGTCCCAAAGACCTTTTACCCCAAAGAGGGAGACCTGGATTTTAGGTCCTCATCAGCCAGAAGTTCAGAAGCATCTTATCTCGGGGACTGGCAACTCTAGATTGAAGGTCACTCTTTCTACAACCCGTTGAATTCTGCCACAGTCTGTGTATAAATATATAATTCACAAGGCCAGACAAACAGGGAGACTGATCCTAACCAAATGACTATGCCTCTTCCCTGGAAGGTGTGAGAATCCTGTTTCAGGGACTTATATATTTGGCACTAAAGAAACCTTGTGAGTTCACATGTGCTCAAAGGTTGTAGGTTCAACATCCACCACTGCCCTCTCCTTACTTTTTGGCCACTGTGAAAGTCAAACAAGCACATCTGGGCTTCAGATTTTGGTAATTACTGGTAATTATTTTCCTTTTGAAAACTAAACTGTCAAGGGCTAGGATACCAGTATCATCTTAGTAGCAGCAGTACTTCTTTTAGCATCACAGACCTTTTCTAACTAGGGATACTGAATTAGACAAAATGTGCAACTTCAGTAAATGAGGAATCATCTCACGGTGCACAGCTCTGGTGCATCTTTACCAATACTGGCAGTTCTGGGAAGAATTACTGATAGGCAGAAAGGACACCACTTGACTCTCAGTTCTCTGACTGAGCTTTTATAGTGTGAATAGTCTGTTTGTCTGTTGGTTGCTTGTTTTTACTCATAAACCCATCCAAAGATAAATGGAGGTCACTGAAAGAAAGTATGACACTCCATAATGCCATTCTGATGCAGCCTCTTTTCAGAAAAGTGCTGTATTTCTATTGCTGTTATTTGAGCACAGGGTTTCAGTGTATTAAATTCTACACTATGTCAGTTGATGAATTCAGGTTTTGTTCAAAGGCTGCTAGAGGGTTCTTCTGTATTTTTACTGAGGAAGGAAGTGTACAAGTAAAACAGAAAATGAAGCCTTTGGTGGTCAGTAAGGCAATTAGAAATTTTTTTTTTTCCTGCAAAAGCAGATCTTAGTCATAACAATATCCAAAATTAAACTCTTTATTTATAACCATAAACACGACTGCTTGTATCTGTTTAGACTCCTAATCCTTCACACGGTGTCATTTTTCTCTGTCCTCACTTGGGACATGCTTTTTAAGACAGGAGTACTCTTGGTATTAAGTATGCCTATTTTTTCTTTTAAACTTTAGCTACAGTTATATTGTGACCTTTTTAACCACCTACTGAAGTTTTCTTTCAGCAGATAAATAACAAAGACACTTAGTTCAGCAAACCCAGAGCTTAAATTTAGGGAGACAAACAGTGCCAATAATTTGACAGACATGCTCATTTAATGTGCAGATATCAAACTAAACTCACATAGATTGAAGATAATGAACCTAGTTATATAACCAAGTTGAACACATGCTATACAACATTTTGCTATATTATACTTTTGGTTTACATTTTTCCACTAAAAATTAGCAATAAGGGCTAATCTGTACTTCTTGTAGGCGATTAAAAAAATTAAAAGTGTCATTGACATCATATTTTGTAAAAATTCTAGCATTTTCACCCAGTTGGAGAGAAAAGTACATTAACTTTGGTATTTAAAAATTACTTTATATGTAAATATCCCAAAAGATTGAGAAAAAAGCACATAGGCTGAAGTAAAATTAACTTTAGATAGATATTTGTAAGTTAACTGATTGTGTGCACAAGAGCAAAAGAAGTAAATATTGAATTATTTGGTAACCAGAACATTTTTTTTTTCTGAAAATAAATACAATCCTTATGTTATTCATTGCCTTTTTACCATTCAAGTAACTGCTTGGGAGTTTCCACACGTTTCACTGATTACATTACTGTAAAGGGCAAAATAGCCCTCAAACTAAAATTTTATTATTTTTACACATCCTTCTGGAAAGACTGCATAAAATGTAATAAAAAAATGTGATTTAATGATGAGCAGAATTTATGTCCTGTACAACATACTGAAGAAGAGGCTAAAATATGAAGTTTAGGGGAGAACTGAGAGCACACAAAACCCAAACTTGATAACATGTGGAATTATTCAGTGCATGGTACAGAAAACCAGTTTTTGAATATTTATAAGATATAATTCATGAAAGTCTTGTTATAATGCTTCTGATAATGCTTTACTGTTAATTAGTTTTCTTGCTATGTAGTCCTGCCCGCTGACACAGGTAAACCCTGCAACCAGGATGTTTGCACCTAAATGGGTTCTACTTCATATGTGTGAGTGTTATCTGTCATGTTAAATTAATTTCAATACATGAGAAAATAAAAGTGCCAGATCAGTGGGTAGGGGAAAGGGGAGTGTGATGGAGGCCATTCAGTTCTAGCTTTTAAGTTTTAGAGTGCATCACCCGTTTCAATTAAGAAAGATAGTGAAAAGGTTATTTCTGGATTTTCAGCCTTTAGGGACTGATTTAAGAGGTGATAAAAAATACTGAGATACAATTCGTATCAATAGATCACAAGAGGTTTGTGGTCTTTATTTGTATAACTATGCAGACTGAGACTAGATTTTCTGCTTCACAAATTTCAGACCTCCTCATTATTGAGAAAATATGGCAGAAGAGCTATATAGCCAGGAGAGTTAGCCTGATTGATTCTTTGCCTGTATAAACTGATAAATGGTACATGCATTTTATGATAGGAATTGAAATCTGAAAAACAGAACTGCTTAAAACCACACAAAGTGTTGTGCTGCAGAAAAGAAAAAAAAAGGGTTGTCACATATATGAAATTCTGGGCCTGTTTGCACATTGGTAATATAAAATACAGGATCTATACTGCTTTTAAACACATACTGAAAAGTCTGTTCAATACCACCTATCACATTCACAAAGTTACACAAAACTGTTTTTTAAAATGTTACAAAATTTAAATATCAGACCCATTTTGTGCTCGATTACAGCTGTTGTCATGAGAATGTATTGACCATGTGCCACTTACTATCTTCATTATAATCTCTGCTTGGTAACTATGAAAACACAATGGAAGGCTGATAATATATTAAAGTTCTTTTACTTCATAAGTAAGCTTGTAAAGAGGGCAGAAAATGCCTCAAAAATGCTTTTGGGAACATAATCGATCTTGTAAGATCACAAATACCCATTTTTTTATTATTTTACCTGAGAGTGGAGATAAGGTAAAACATTATTTTGTTAACTTACTACAAACTTTTCTTTAGAAACTAAATATTCTGTCTCAGAGCATGTCTTAATTCCAATGGGGGCTCATTTCTCATTCTATTTAATTTAAAAATGTCTATCAATTTCATTTTATATTTCCAAGATTAACTTCATTGAATGAATTACCTGTCCTCTGAGGAGATACTGACATCTTGTGTGTTGCCATTGGAGGACATTTTCTCCGCAGAGTCACTGGTTGTCACTATGAACTTAACAATGAATTTACAAAGTGGGAAAATATCCATCTCCAAAACCCGCAAAATTTATATCTTAATTTACTTCTGAACTTTATTCTTCTGTATCCAGTTCTGTGAGATCAACATCAACAGCATTTTTTCAATATTTTTAATTATGTTTATTATTTTTACTTTTTCTTGCAAGGAAAGCAGCTCTGTGAGATCATTACTTATAGTCTGATGGTCAGGACTATCTCCTGGAAAGGAAAAGCGATGAGTTTGAATCTCCTGAGAGTAAAGAGGGCTTAGAACCCCTAGTACTCCACAAAGACTTTAACCTTAGGTTATTTTGCAAAAGGTCATCCTCATAATTTTATTAAATGTGTGTTTACCCCAAGGACATAATTCAGCAATCCATATCCTGAGGTAGAAATTGATACATAGGGAAGGATTCATTTTGATATTAAAACTCCTAAATTTAGGTACCTATAGGTATGCGAGTTGTCTAAACTTCCATTTTAGTTAATGGAGATCTTGTCAGCACGATCTATAGAGTCTAGAGAACAGTTTATCTGTAGTAGGTACACAATGACTGTGGCACTGGCAGATGTACACATTTGAGGGTTTTAATTTTCTTAATTTTACAATTATTTATGCTGTTAGCAATTGGTTTCATTTCCTACATAGAGTACCACTAGACGTGTCACCTGCTTTGAAGGTTCTTTGAAGGTTTCTCTTATGTCCTGTAGATTTATCCTGAAATTGTTCTACACATTGGTATTAAGGTATCTAAACTGAGCCTTTATTATTAACCCTTAATTCTAGGGCCTATTCAAACACATTTGCATACCAATTATTTCCAATCTCCTTGCCCTAGACATATTTCTGGATCAGTCTGGTTAACAGAAAAGGGCAGGTGCCTTGTTTAGTTTCTGTGAGTCACTTGCAGTTCTTGCCTCTCTTTTGGCTGCCTAGGACATTTTGAGACCAAGTTTAAGGAAAATAAATCATCCTGCTGCATTCAATGGCCAGTGTTTTAGACTTCTACACTTAATTTGGACACTTGAAATGCAGTAAATCTGGCAAACATAGTGGTTGAATCTTTTCTCACATTGACAAGATATCATTCTCACATTTATATGAGTCTGCATTTGTAAAATGCCTTCTCTTAAACAAAACTAAACAAAAAAAAATCCAGAAAGGAAAGTATTAACAACAATAGCTGTAAAGCTGGCTACTGATGATCTATACTTCAAAATAAAACACAAATAATATCAAAAACTCATTCATGTCCCCAAAACACTGACCTGTGTGTTCCTTGGTTTTTGTGATGTATGTTTTCTCAGAAACAGTTGCATTAATCAAAATAAACTGAAAATGTAAAGGTCTAGACAAACTAAAAGGAAAAATAGTTGTATAAGTTATAACATGACATTTGGATAATAGTTTGAGCTGGCAGCAACACAGAGAGGTTGTAAAATAAGACTATATCTAACATAGCATTCCCAGTATATATAGAACCTTCATACACAGCAGAATGTGTTAGAAAATACCTTCTCAACTCACTCCCAGTCCTCCCTGATTCTTCCCCACAACTGTCTGAACAAGCAGCTTCTTTGTTCTCCCGACATTAAGATGCTTTTTGTCTGAGATTTCAACTTGTACCATCACTCCTAGATAGGTGTGCACCTACACACTAGTCTTTTGTGGTTCCTTAAAATGACACACAAGAGATACTATTTTTGCAGGAAGGTGAGAGTGCAGCCAGGACCACGTGTGTTCTTTTACAAGTGCTAGACATTTTCTAGGCTAAAGAAAGGTGGATAATTCTCGTGGCTAGGTCACAGGGTTGTGGATTTAAGAGCAACTTGTTCTCTAATTTTGGCTGAAACACTGACTCACTATGATATTTAGACATTCTGTATATTTCCTCGACTGATGAAAATTTTTCTATTTACTGGAAAAACCTCAGAGGAAAAGAAGATGTCCAATCAGAGTTTTCTTGTGTAAATCAGTTCAAAAATATGAGAACAGAATGGTTTGCTTCAGACGAAAAACAAAAATAAAATACATTCCCAGCAGTCGATCGTACAAAAAATGGGCGGAGGCGCGGCGGAGAGAGAGAGATGTGTAAAAGCATGTGGTCTGGGTAAATTTAGCAGTTTTTCTCCTGCATTTACAATGAAGAAGATACAATGTAATTCACATTAAGGTCTATGTTATCTAATTTAAGACTGATATGTTATTTAAAATAAAAGACATTAAGAGTATGTAGAATCTGACATTGGATAAACATATATTGCATTATGCAGAGCATGCCATGCTTGGTAGTACAATAAAGAAATTATATTTCGTGTTTTCAGTTGTACTTCTTGGGGGGGGGGGGTAAATATGTTTTACATTATTTATTCCTCAAAGATTTTAATCTCTGTGTGTACACTAAATGATGAAGTATGTGTGTGAGTACACACAATATTTGTGTATGTAAAGCATCAGATGTTTGACTGTCCACTTAAAAGAAAAAGGAGAAGGGAGGGGAAGAATGGGCTGAAGATGAGTGATGTGCATAGAAAAACATACTATTGACTTTTTCCTGTACATACTACAACTTTTAAAGTATAATCTGATTTAAAAGAGATTAGACTATCTCCTGAATACTGCTGACTCTCTCTCTCATTTTAGAATGCCTGCACTAGCTGCATGGCATTATGCTGGTTAAAGGCAGCCAGAAGTTATCAAAATGAAATAGTTCTTTTTTTTGTTTGTTTTAAATAAATCTCTTTAGTTTCTGTTACTATCTGATATTTGACATGTTTACATTTTAAGCTATTTTGATATATTAAATCCATAGCTTCTTTTTATGAATAACCATTTAAAACTGAACAGATGTTAAAGAAAGTACTCACTGACATTTGAAAAAGACATTGAATAGATATATATTGCAGCCAAAATTGTAATCATGAAGTAGTATAAACCTAAAGGATTTAGTTTTAAGTCTGGTCAGAATAATGTACTCTTTACAGGCTAAGCACACAAATATATCAAGTTCATTATAAAGATTGATTCTGTTTTTCTGGTTCTGTATTGCTCTATATGTCAGTATATGCGATCCCTTAATTATTGCATTCAAGCTGATGGAATAACTCCTGAATTTGTGCCAATACCTGTAGAGCAATTCTCGTTCTATGGTCCCAATCTGGCATGCTGTATAAGCCTGGGCCTTCAATGCATCTATTGGTAAACTTGACATCAAGAATGTATTCATGTTAAGTGATGAACTGACAGTAACATGATGGCATTTTAATTCATGATTTTTATATATGCAAAGATATTTCTGTAATTTAAAAGACAAACATTTTGCTCTGCTTTCACAGAGTTATGGGCAGATGGAACGGAGAAGACAACCACTAGAAACTGCATCATTAGGATAAGATGTAGCATTGGCAATCATAACTATAGCCTCTGAAATTTAGAATTATATTATATTCTCCTTTGCTTACAATAATAGCATGGATTGCAGGATGTTATCTGCAGCACATGCACTTGAATGCATATGTATATTACATTTAGTTAACTAGCTATGCAAGAAATCTCTCTTACTCAACATTATCAGAGAAGATGATGATAACATTAAAAAATCATCACAAATACACCATGCTTTCAGCTAAAAATCTATTCAGCCATAATCTAGCAGCTATTCAACACAACAGTTTTTTCGTGAAATTGCTTTGCTTGGAGCTGTTCATCTAGCATATTACCTTCCATTTAAACTTGTTTAAATCCTGATATACATTTGTATTATTCTCATTAAGGTCTGGCCATCCTGCATAGCTTAAGCTTAATAAAAGTTCTTCTATTCAAATTAAGTGGTAAGTAGTATAAATATTGTCCTAACAATCTTTATAATATATAGAATTTTAACTGCTAAACCCCAAAACATTATTTTTAATATTTTATCCTTGTTTCAGGGCATTTCAGTTTTATGGCAAATTCAATTCATATGAGGTATATTCCTTTAATCAAATGTCAGAAAATGTAACGTTGGCTTCTTCTGTTTCTGTTCTAAAGGAATTCAACCAGCCTAGCTCATAGGAAAGAATGGTAAGTTGAGTTGTACTCTCAGGAAACAGAACAGGGCTGAATTAAGTACAGTAAAAAATAATATATGGTAAACCTACTCCACATATAACCCCTCATAAATTGGAAGATAAGTATAAGTTCATATACCCTTTATGCTTTTTCTGTGCTGAAATGGAGTGCACGATGAACTAGTCCTCATTTAATGCCTTTATGTTCTCTTGATCTGTTTACCTTGTGTACACCAAAGAACTGTTTACGCAGGATGAGATTCTGAGTACCATAGACAAAATACCATTGAATGGAAGCATGGATACCTAAGCGAGGATCAGCAAAAATATATCAAGAAACTGGTATATTTTATCTTAGGATTTTCCACACATAAATGATGCAAGTGCAGAGCTACTATTCAATGAATATTTCAATGCATTTTTCTGAATATTGGGATGCTTCAAAGAATGAAAGTCTTAAGCCCATCTTCTTTACCTACTCTGCACCAAGCTTCTTGTCTAGATTCAAGTTCTCAAAACATCATTCATGAAAATAACTCTACTTTCAATGATATTGGCCTCTGGAAGTCAACCATACAGAAATATTTTTGTCTTTTTTTTTTTGAAGGGTGGCTTTCACCAAATAGACCTTTTCCAAAATTTTAGATACTGAGCAGATTTTGTCAGTGAGGATATAAAGACATTGATTGACGTCATGGGTAGGCACGTGAAGGTCTTTGCTTCCCTCTAGTGACTGGTCCAGGAAGGAATTTAACTGAGTCTGCTCGTGTTGCTCAACTGTCGCACAGAGATTCAGCAAAAGATTAATTATGCTACAGGTACCTGTGAGGTCAGTGAGATGCTGATACAGCATTAAAGGTGTATACTTGTGACAGCACTTGATAAAATATGGCAAATATAAAATGGACATGTGTTTGACATGTTTTGATGGAGTTTTACAGTTTTCTCAGGCCGAGATACAATTTCAGTGTTGACATTCAAGAACAACTGAATAGAATAGAACAGAACAGAACAGAATAGCATAGAACAAAATAGAATAGAATAGAACAGAACAGAACAAATCTGTTTCAGTTGGAAGGGACCTACAACGGTCATCTAGTCCAACTGCCTGAACAATTCAGCGCCGACCAAGTTAAAGCATGTTATTAAGGGCATTGTCCAAATGCATCTTAAACACTGACAGGTTTGGGGCATCAACCACCTCTCTAGGAAGCCTGTTCCAGGGTTTGACCACCCTCTCGCTAAAGAAATGCTTCCTAACGTCTAGCCTAAACCTCCGCTGATGCAACTTTGAACCATTCCCATTCTTCCTGTCACTGGATACCAGGGAGAAGAGCTCAGCACCTCCCTCTCCACGTCGCCTCCTCAGGAAGCCATAGAGAGCAATGAGATCACCCCTCAGCCTCCTTTTCTCCAAACTAGACAAGCCCAAAGTCCTCAGCTGCTCCTCATAGGACATTTCCTTCCAGCCCTGTCACCAGCTTTGTTGCTCCCTTCCGGATGCATTCAAGAACCTTTACATCCTCCGTAAATTGTGAGGCCCACTGCACACAGTACCCAAGGTGAGGTTGCACCAATGCTGAACACAGCAGGATAGTCACCTCTCTTGACCAGCTGGTTATACTGTGTTTGATGCACCTGTGCACAATTTTATCACAACTAGGGGACACCTGTTAAGATGCATTTCAAAACACTATTTCAAACATTTATTTTAAGGTTATTTTGTCATACAAACACCATTCTTGTATAAACCCAGACCAGACTTTGATGAATTACATGATGTTTGATTTATCAGAGAGAGTAGTTATTAATTCAGGACACTTCAATCAGATTTAGATCCACGCATTTGGCAGTAAAGACAAGCAATCCTATACTCTGCAAATGCTCAAAATTGCCTTGTATTATATTCTCCTCATCATATTAGTAAAAGTAAGTGTATTTATACCAGTTGTAGTTCTGTCTTTTTTGTACTGACTACAAATAAGTTTAAAAGTAACAAATACATGTTTGTGTAAAACTATACAACATGATTTACTTATAAGAAATTTATATTCATGATCTGTGCCCATGTTGTCAAAGGAATAGGAGAGAATGGCAGAAGGGTACTTCCCACAGCTCTTTCTCACATGGATAAGCAATATTCCCTAGATTTTTTTATCTTCTTGGGTGATGCAAGTAGATTATGTTTTTGTTTAAGGCTGGCATAATACAAGGAACTTTAGTGATGCTGCACTACTGCTGTTGGATAGACAGAGCTAAATTCTCTAGAACGGGCAACAGCCATGAGCTCATCAGAATGAATGAGAAAAAAAACCCATAAATATCATTATGAAACTATTTAACCTTTAGAGTTCTGCATCATGGCAGGGAAATGATATTAGTTTTGAGAACAGCTAGACAGCATTCTCATGTAAGACTCAGAAATCTTGAACTCTAACTGTACTGGGGTTGGATGAGTGACTTTCGACAAATGGCTCTGCTTTCATTTTACCCTAGTTTCCCCTATCTGTAAAACAGGGAGGATGATACCAACCCCTGTGTTAAACTGCTTTTAAACCTACAGGTGTAACACGCTTTAAGAGTTACACGGTATGAGAAAGATTGATAAACTTTTGCAGTTGTAATTGTGCTATCTTGTACTTTTGGAAGCTGCATTGGATTTGGCAAGCACTGTTTTCCCCTGCAAGAGTCAGTCCAAGCCCAGCACCATGCTGGATTCACAGTTCCCATCTGCTGCATTTCTCAGTGAGGTATTACTAGGGAAAACAACAATCATATTTTATTTGACTTGGTAACATCCATGATTTTTTCTGGAAACATAGATACAAAACCAAATTATATCCAATTTGTTTTCTGTTCTAAAGTTTATTCAAACTGCTTAATTATCTTCTGCCCTCATTATATACTAAAAAATCTTGTCAAAAGTCCAATTCAAATCTTTAAATTTGATTATGAAGATACAACCACTAGTTCTTTTTATTCACATTTCAGTATTATAATTGCCTGATATTACAAGAAACCACTATTTTTAGCTTCTGAAAATCTACATTTACATAAAGGCAATAAATAGCAATTGAGTTCTCAACAAATGGAGTTGATTAATCACCCAGTAAAAATTAAAAAGAAAGTGAACTTATTAGCAAGGATTAATTTGATTTCCTTCTTTTGCTATAAATCTCAGCAGGCCATGTAAGCTCTGTTCATGGCCATGTAGGTGTTAGTGAAGAGCAGTGTTATGAAAAAGAACTAAATTATAAATTCCTCCCATATATACTGATTCATTTTGTGTATGACTTAAGCAAAGAAAATTTTGGTCTGACTCTTTTTCCACATAAAGGCACTCCATTTTATATTGTACAATATTTCAGAACTAAGTACCCCTGCATTACAGTATAATCAATCTTAGCAGTTTACAAATTTAAAATTTTTATATTTGGGTCTTGCATGGTTTGAGCAGTGGTTTGCCATTTGATCTGATTTGATTCAAATCAGTCAAAGCCTTTTGCTTGCCTGCAAGGGAGTTTGGATCATGTTTTTCATTCCATATTGTTTTAATGAAAAAGAATATGATTCCATGAGTCTTTCAATTCTTTATGCAAGACTACCAGGAACAGAAGATTATGTAGTGTGCTATTACATAGGTTCCATGATGAAAGTTCTTCATAAAAGTAGGCACTCCAGGAAGCATTTATCTATTGAATAAGTTCATTAATGTTACCTCTTCCATTACATTCATGAATAGAAGCACAGAAGCTAGCATGGAAAGTAAATTTTCTGCCTTGAAAAATATGAAAGAAGCAAAGTCTGACTGAAAAGCTGGGCCAACAAGTCTGACTGAATTCAACAGAACAAGCAAGGCTTCAGCTGGCATATATTGCCAAACTATACTTACATGAATTACTCTCATTCAATTTTTATTCTAGTTATAGAAAAATCTATTTCCTCCATATCTTCCTGGTGAAAAAAATAACATTACTGTAAAGTAACATAAAGTAAGGAGAGGCTACTATTTACATTTCCAGAAGCAAATTCTGATGTAAGGTATTCTAATTATTTGATGATTAGCTTGAGACATTTTGCAGTGAGTTATAAATAGTCGTCTTGAACATATTTTCAAAGGCTTGCAAGGCCAGGCCAAACAAACAATAACTGTAATGGTCCTTCATGGCAGTTTTAAAAAACAAAGGGGAGAGGAGAAAGACAAAGCAGATCAGTGTTTCCTGTCTATTTTATCACAAGGCAACAAAATGCAAAAATTGTTTTGCTGGTATACATGCAAGCCTATATCCTAAAGCTGAGTTGCACCTATAGGCAAACCTGTGAGAAAATCACCATCACCTGGTAGACTCTTCTTCAGTTGCATTGAACAAATTCCTTTACGGACTATTTCTCCACAATTGTATCCAGGGACAATAGGAGAAAAATAATTAAAAGCTCTAGTGGATAATTAGAAAAAATAATTGCAAACTTTTTTGAATGAAGGATATTATAATGTGTCTGGAGTGAAATCCTGAAGTTATATAAATGTATACAATTTCTCATTTCTCTTATATAGGTATTTGTAGTTTCACATAGCTTCAGGGCAGAAAATCTAAACCACTGTAAATGTACATTTGAATGACAATGTAAAAAAAAAAAAAAATAGAGCAGACCTAGCACTTGCCCTAAACTAAAGCTGAACCAGGTCAAAATCCTTGCAGTATTCAGTTAATTGCATTGTCCTTCTGCCAACTGTATATTCATCAGGCACAAATTGCTATGAGCACACATATGAACAAATAAAAAGCTGCCATACTGTTAGAACATTCTTCTGCAACAGCTGACAGAAAAGAGACCCAGAGTGCTAAAGCTCTTTCCTTACCTAGTGAGACATCATGTTGCACCGTGTACAGCTGTAGAGCATGCCAGCAACAACTGACACTGTCCTGTGGAGCGCACGTGTGTCCACATTATGTCCAGCACATTTCTACAGGAATAAACACGAGCTGCATTGTTTTGCTAATCCATGACTCCCATGTGAGATGACACCTTCTTCAAGTGACCTACCATGTCCACCCCATCTTCCACACCATCATCGTGATGGTGTTAGCCGAGGGTTGCATGTGAGGGAAGTACTTGTGATGCTCAGTACTGTGGCACCTAGCTGCCAGGATGCCAGCCTTTTACTGTGTTTTGAATCCTGAACACTGGTTCAAGAGGTCGAGGGGCTGGGTCCACTAAGAGGAGTGATTAACTTTGTCAGGCCAAACTTTCATGGATGCTAGAGCTCCATTCAGACTGTCTGTTATGGCCCCTATCACAGATACAAGCATCAGAGAAGGCAACAAAGCTCAAGAGAACTGTTCAGACAACCTACAAAACTGCCACAGTAAATGGCATTTTTAGAATGGAAATGTATGCATGCATACAAGGGTTCTTTGATCCCCCAGGCTTATATAGCCTTGCCCAGGCTTACATAAAGCAAAACAGCTCTAGGAAAAAAGCACTGACAGTGATATGGCTAAGATTTAGATGTGGCATAGTGACAAACACATGGAAAGACTGGTAAAATTAAATATAGAGGTGTCAGGAATCAGCTCCCCAACCATGAATATTTTTCTAAATAATATGGCAGTATTCCAGCAGGACACATAGTGAGTAATACACTACAGAGGAGCCAACAGTTCAGCGGGCATGGGCTTTTCCTGTGAGGCTGAAAAGTGTGTTTCAAACTCCTCAGGTAACCTCTGTAAAGAAAAAAATCGAAGGGCTGGTCCCTGCGGTCCCCAAGTAAATGCTCTAACCATTGGATTACTTGCTGGTTGAGACTGTCTCTGCTGTCACCCTCCCCCTTCTTTTTGTTTCCAGAAAGGTAGGAGGGACAGGAGAAAAACTTTCAGAAGTTTGGTTTCACCTTAAAATATTTAAAATCACTTCTGTGGGGTGGGAAAGTCAGCCCTAGTACCTGACCAACTTCTTTTCTTTCTCTTTGGGGACAGAGACACTGGAATTAATGTATCACAAACAGTTCCTGACAGCATGGATAGTTTGTTCATGCCAGGTAATGCAAAGCAGAAAAGATACAACTCTTATTTGAGGTTTTTGGTTGGTTGGTTTAAGGAACTAAATTGTTTCTCCTCATAACATCAATTACAAAGATTCTGCCCATTTTCCCATGCACTGAAAGGAGAAACATTCAGTATCCTAAGACTTTACCGAAGGCAACATTTAGAATACATTTTCTGAAATGGAAGGATGAAGATACCAGTCAGATTTCTGAGGGAGAAAAAAATCACTGCGTTCATACCATTGATGCTAAAAACAGCCTGGTTTCAATCAACAGAGACAGATGTGGTCTATGTTTTGGGAGAATCAACTGAAATAAAATACTGAATTATTGGATTTGAATTTGCCTTTTGTAATTCATGACATAATATTCTATTCTTTAGTTGCACTGTCTCAATATTGTACACACATTTGACTAGCTGCCTGCAGAGAGGGTACAAGCCTGCCAGCTTGATAAAGGAAAACCTGATAAAATATCAACACAGGAAAGAATCACTGAATCTCATAGAAAGAATGGATTAAAACTGCTTTTGACAGTGTTAGGATGACCTAATTGTCACAGACAGCAATGGCAGTAGGATAGGTTTGATGATCTGGTGTAATTAAACAGCTCACAGATCCAGAACTTTCTTCAAGGATGGATGACAGGGAACTGTTAATCACTGATCAATCTCCTGAGAAGCATGCCCAAAACCCAGATAGACAAAGCTTCCCCTGGTGTTGGAGGAGTATTAAACTGACAAGATCAGTGGAGGAAGTATCATTTACCAAATGTGAACTTGCTATGCATGCAGATAAAGATGTGGGAGAAGCGGCTAAAAAGGTTACAAAACCCATTAGAGGTTACCGCTGGCTGTATGCCGATGATAAAAGCAAACAACATTTTCATCTGAAAAGCACTTAATTTAAAACACCTGTCTCAGCATAGACTACTAATTAGTTAAATACATTCAACTAAAAGCAGACTACTTTTTGTTGGGTTTATTCCAAAATGCTTGCCAAATCCTGGTTATACAAAAATTACCCAGTTTGGAAGAACAAGAGCACAGCACAGCTCTGTAGGATTTGCAATGTGGATGAGGCTATTAATCCATCAAAGCCAGCAGTACCTAGTATAACCAAAGTTTCTCATTTCTATACCATAATGTTGTTTCTTAGCCACCAGTGTACTGATATAAACCCAGGCTCAAGGACAAAAGCACTCACAAAATCACAGGCATACAATTTCTAACACTGTAGATGAGTCTGTAGTATAGGACATACATAATATTCCTGGACAAGAAGTACAACATAATCTTTAAAAAAATTAATATGGCAACTATGTAGGGATCCTTCTTGAAACACTTAATCTGTATTTAGGCAAAGTTCACCTTGACTTTAATGGGAAATTTACTGTGAAAGGTTAATGCAGCAAATTACAACTGCATAAACTTGGAATTCTTTTTAAACCACACTGATTTTACTGCTCTACTTCTTTACAGCTACATTTTGTTTTGCTGCAGGGACACACACTGAAAAAATTAACAGAAGACTGCTAGCAAGCTTTCACTATTTAGTGCACAGTTATTATTTTACTAAAGTAAAATGAAAATTTGCACCAACTAAAACGAAGATTGCATGGGTATCACACTTGAAAATTATATTTCTCCCTGCAGTAACAGAAATGGGAGCCTTCCCTAGTTATCTGTCTGATTGTTTACCCACTTGCTTGTTGCTCAGCAACTACGATCAAGGAACTACAGTTCTTAGACAACCTCATTTTAATCTTGAAAAAGCAGATTAAAAATACTATGTGAGTAATCTCCTCCTGGTGAGATATTGTATTATTTCAATTTACAGAGGTGCAGAAAGGAAGGCAAGTGCCTGAAGAATCCAATACTTTCACTCTGCGAAATGTTCATTTTCCCTGCCCTCATACCAACCCGTTTACTGACCAACTACTTAAATATTGTTTGGTACTTTGTAATATTTGAACCATAGCAATAGAAGCAAACATCTGTCACTTACGTTCTTGAATCATCCCACAGCACGCAGTAGGGGTTCAGTGTGCCCTAAGAAGAAAACACACAAACCTATTAGTTACAGTTATACAAAAAAATATGTCATGCTTGACCTAAACGTTTCTTTGGGTCTCCTCCTACAAAGTCACACTTATACTCTGACAAACTGGTGCCACTGAAATTGCAGAAGCTTAAGGTTAATTCGTACAGAATATTTTAAAGGCACTTGAACCTCAAACCAGAGTATTTATTGTATCATCTCTCTTAGAAAAGGTAAATTATCTATCTGGTATATCTTAGTAGAATTGAAATATGAGATAAGAGTTAATCTATTAAGGGACTTGACTTGATGGAACATTTCTGGGTCTTAAACAGAAGCAGAACTTTAGGGCCCTCAGGAACTTGGATTTCAAAACCAGTAACGCATTTAAAACTTTTAAGCATATGTTGGGCAAAATGTTTGGAGACTGGGATTTCAGATGACCCCACATTCCATACCCAAGTCCCTTTGTGAATCAGGTCCTAAATCAGCAGAGATTTCTGTGCAAAATATTTTTTTTTCTTGAGCGTCACAATCCCAGCTCCAACCTCTTCAAAGTCAGTGGAAGATTTCTGATTTGATTAACAAGACGGAAATCTAGGTTTGTTACACATTATTAAACTGTGGGTAATGTTTGGGGAAATTGAAATGTTTATTTTTCTGCCAAAGAGGTGTTGAGACAAAATTAAAATCCAAGTTTTGTCTCTAATCTTCTTAATCTTCCTTTACCAAAACTCATATTGACTTAGAAGTTCTTAACTGGCTAAAACCTCCCAAATTGTATTCCTGTTCATCATAAACATTGGATATTCCCAGAAGTCAGAATTATATAAATAAATTAGATATAAAATACAGAATAAGAATACATTTTTAACAAAATCATAAGTGATTTGAAGAAAAGGGTGGAATACACTATTTTCTTATGTCAACATTAGTGTAGTTCTCTCATGAACAGTGTTGGTGCAGTAGATATAAAGATATAGACATACACATATAGACAAACACACCTTGATATTTCCTTCTGAAAAGTGTTTTATTTATAGAAAAAACACGGCAGCCTGTGAAGTAAAAATCTATTAAATATTTAAATTATTCCATCCACCTCTTTGTCAAAGATAAACAAGGTCCTTCTGAAGATGCTTGCAAGAGAGGCATTTAGGGAAATTTTGATCCTCTACTTTAGCATTTTGCTGACTGCATTGAATTTTATGAGTATAAATATTTAAAACCAACATATTCTTATGGTGTTTTATATTAACATAGCACTGTACAAACATAAATAAAGGATGTTCCATTCCCTGAAGTATTTCTAATAAAAGAAGAGGAACGGCAGGAGGGCACAGGACAAAGAACTGGATAACAGGCCCATTGAGATTCAGAGACCAGGTCCTGCATCATGAGTCCAAAGCTTTCAGATATATTGACAGAAAAAAAATACAGAAGAGTAAGAATTAAGAACAATGGAATGACACTGCAAAATTAGTCTTTTTAAAAAATTTCATTTTATAAAAAGTATTTCTATCCTAAGAATGGGTGAAGAAATTCTACTTGCAATCTGATATAGTTATATGCATATTAAAAAGTACTCCTATAGCTGGATTGTGTTAAGACATTGAATATTTGAGATCTGAGACCTGTCTTTCCTAGCAGTAGATATCATACAGTTTATGCTTGTTATTCCCACAGTGCAAGTAGAAAGAATACAAAAACACTTTGAGAAACAATGTCCATTATAAAAAAATCTACAAAATAGAGGGAAATAAAAGCCTTTGCAGAAAGCTGAAATCCAATAAAAACTGCTGCTGTCAGATCACACACTTCACTCTCTTTGAAATGTATTCAAATTAAAAAACTAAAGAGTATGTTTGACTATTGCAGTCACTGAGAGATTAAGCAGAAACATGGAAAGCAGGGTAAATATTTCTCCCATTCCTTAAGAAGGTCTTGCGTGAGGGTTGGCTCTGCCAGGCATAGCAGCGCACAAGGGCATAGCAGCCTTTCAGAACTTCTTCCTCTTTTGATATCCAGATCAAACACCCTTCAAGCATTGCAAGGACCACAAGAAGCCTGTCTTCCTGTTTTCTTCTTCACCCTTAACATGTCACTCCCTTTTTCACAGTCTTTCTGGGTCTGGCCTCCTGGCAATGTCTCCTCATGCTGCTGTCATTGAGCTACCTCCAACAGCTGTCGCTCTCTGTGAGAGCAGCGAACTTTCATCACAGCTCTTGCCAGTTAATTACTTAGCTGCAGCTAAGGAAGCCACTACTGTGTCCACTGATGTTTACAACTGTTGCAGCATTGATTTATACAGGACCTGGATAGGATGAAAAAAGTCATATGTGTGTGAGTGTGTATGTATATATATATCTGCCTGGAATATAAAACTGAACTTGTGAGATGTGATTGGCAATTTTGACAGCAATGCAGCATGATGCCAGCTGTGTTTTGTAGCCAGGGTTTTCAGCCTCATTGAAAGCTTGATGATGTCCCATGCTACTGCTGACTCATTACTTTAGTGTCCCTGGAGTAAACTTCTGTGCTGTCAGAAGGTGAGAGTTCATATTCTCGCTCGAGCAAATAGGATTTTGTTTGAGTTGTGCAGTTTTTAAAAGATCGCTTTAGGTGTCTCTTTAATCAAACTACTGGAAAAATGTGACCAAATATCATTCTCTCACTAATTCATTGCAACCCACATTCTCACTGTGGTCAACTGTCTATTATATTTTAATTTTCCTACAAATCCAAATACCGTGCTAAATTCTGAACAGCACATGTTATTGTGACTTACATTTCCTCCACAAAATAATCCTCTGGTTTTATTAATAAACTGGTAATTTTGATATAAACTGAAGCAATGATGATAAATTTTGGATAAATGAATACTTAAAGGGTAATTTGAATTAAACATATTAACACTTATTAAATTATCACATTTGCCCATCTTTTTCCAGAACAATCAGAAGATCAGGCCCAGTCAACATGGGTTTATGAATGGCAAATCCTGCTTGACTAAGCTGACCTCCTTAGTGGATGACGGAAAGGCTGTGGGTGTTGGCTACCTGGACTTCAGTAAAGCCTTTGACACCATTTCTCACAGAATTCTCCTGGACAAACTGGCTGCCCATGGTGTGGACAAGCATACTTTTTGCTGGGTAAAAAACTGGCTGGATAGCCGGGCCCAAAGGGTGGTGGTGAATGGAGTTAAATCCAGTTGGCGGCCAGTCACAAGTGGTGTTTCCCAGGACTCAGTGTTGGGAGCAGTTCTGTTCAACATATTTATCAATGACCTGGATGAGGGGATTGAGTGTACCCTCAGCAATTTTGCAAATGACACCAAACTGGGTGGGAGTGTTGATCTATTTGAGGGTAGGAAGGCCCTCCAGAAGGACTGGCATAGGCTGGATCAATAGGCTGAGGCCAGTTGTATGAGATTCTACAAGGCCAAGTGCCAGGCCTTGCACTTGGGTCACAACAACCCCATGCAATGCTACAGGCTTGGGGAAGAGTGGCTGGAAATCTGTGTGGCAGAAAAAGACCTGCGGGTACTGGTTGACAGCTGTCTGATTATGACCCAGCAGTGTGCCCAGTTGGCCAAGCTGGCCAATGGTATCCTGGCTTGTATCAGGAACAGTGTGGCCAGCAGGAGTAGGGAAGTGATTGTGCCCCTGTACTCTGCACTGGTGAGGCCGCACCTTGAATTCTGTGTTCAGTTTTTGGCCCCTCACTACAAAAAGGCCATTGAGGCACTGGAGTGTGTCCAGAGAAGGGCAATGAAGCTGGTGAGGGATGTGGAGCACAGGTCTTATGAGAAGTAGCTGAGGCATCTGGGGTTGTTTAGCCTGGAGAAAAGGAGGCTGAGGGGAGACCTTATCACCCTCTACAACTGCCTGACAGGAGGTTGTAGTGAGGTGGGTTTTGGTCTCTTCTCCCAGGCAACAAGCAACAGGATGAGGGGAAATGGCCTCAAGTTGTGCCAGGGGAGGTTTAGATTGGATATTAGGAAAAATTTCTTCACAGGGAAACAGTCAAGTCATCGTCCATGGAGGTATTTAAAAGATGGGTAGACTTAGGTGCTTAGAGACATGGTTTGGTAGTGGACAAGTACAGTTCGGCTCAATGACCTTAAAGGTCTTTTCCAACCAAATGATTCTATGATTATATAATCTTTTATCCACTCAGTGGATGGGGGGGTAAAAGAACAAATGTGTGGGTCTATTCCTATATATTAGTAGGCATGTTCTAGAGATTGTGTAAAAATTAGTCATTAAATCAATTTGGAAACAAACTGTTCTGAGTAATGATCAGCATTTAAAGAACAAAGGTTTGAAAAGAACAAAAATAACAACATGAAGAGCCATTAAAAAAAATCAGATTAAAGGAAATGTCTGTATTTTATTTTCTATTTAATAATTAATCTATTTAATTGATATAACGATTTATCTGTGAGTCATTCTTATATAATGTTTAAACACTAAAGGTACATTAATACCAGTTTTATCTTTCTGCATGTGACAGATAAAGCATGCTCTATAGTAATATTTATATTTAAATGAATTCTTGTTTTCAAGTAAGAAAATTATAACAAAGAAGATTAGAATTAGATTCCATCTGAAGGCAAGAAGCACCCAAACCTACAAAATAATATATCTATGCATCTACAGCCTTAGTTCTTTAAGCCAAAGTCCCATTATGGAACGTAAGCCTGGAACATAAAAATCACCAAACATTTAAAAATATTAAAATTATAAAACTGGTTTCCATTCTAAGACTTTTTAGAGCAATATTTTGTTACTGTATCTGCCCATCCAACTCTCACATCTCACAGGTGGATTGGGATCCTATATAAATGTATGATGTATGTAAGTCTAATTTAAGAACTGGAAATTTGCTCCAAGTACTTGATACTTCTCTGTATTAAATTATAGGACAAAAACTGAGTGAAAGAAAAAAAAATTGGCTCTGATATCTATTGGCAAGGTTATTGTCTTTTTGCTTTGTCAAGAAATGAGCTAAAACAATACTTATTAATATTCTGTTACTGAAAGGTTGACAAAGCAAGGTGACAATCAGTGTTTTTAAACTGACCTTTTGTAACAATGAAGTTTCATTTCATTTCCAAGATTTTGAAACTTGGCAAAAAGTTGCTCTGTAAGTTATTCAAAGGGATGGATTAAAAAAAAAAAAAAAAGTTGAAAAAATCCCTGTCTAAGAATATTCTAGAATTTCAGCTTGTGGGGGCTGCAATTCAACATTTCATTAGTCTAGCCTTACTTATCTTGGCCTGACTTTAATAGCTTTTGTTTAGCTTGTAAGTATTTTCAACACTGACATGTTGCTTACTAATACCAATTTTTTAAAATTTTTTTAATTTGTTTTCTACCTGCTACTCAACACTTTTGCAAGTAGTAGTTCCAATTTCAAAATACAGAAGTCATACTCCAATATTCCTTATCTACAACTCATGTAAGTAGCTTCACACTTTTTTAAAATAATGGAAATTAAAATCTAGCATTGAGAAATACCTTATCCTCTTCTTAATAATGATTTTAGTAAGATCAAAACAAGTATTTTATTACAAAGGTGGCGGATTTTTTCCCCTGCTATATAGGATTAATTTGTAGTCTTCTTCAGCAAATACCCTATTACATTTTCAGTTAAATTTCTGGGAGGAACAAAAGTTATGTTAAAGACCGGTATTTTCTTTTAATACATATGATGTAACTTAGGTTGGAAAAAAACCAAACCAAACCAAAAAACCAAACCTACCCATGCTAAAAGATCTTAAAATTAAATAGAAACAGAGAACCATAAACCCCAAAACCTCCATTCTTTGTCATCAGTAAACTTCTAATCTTACTGAAAGGTAAGGAGTCAGCTCACTTTGTGTTCCTCTATTCCTTTCTTTTTCTTTGCCTGACTTTGCAGTAAATTTCACTGAGATGTTCTTTGTAATGTCGTTTTTCTGGGAACTGAATAGTGGTCATAATGACCATTGATGGCACAACAGTTAGTTTCTTCTAACCTTGAATAAAGTGTAAGTCAAAGATCTAGAGTTCAAAGAGGTTTTTTCATACCTTTGCCCAGAGACACTAATCCAAATTTGCTACTCTTCCAGCTGAATTGTACCTACATGACCACCTGAGCAACTGTTTATAACAAAAAATCACACCTTTACAGTCTTCTGCTTAACAACATTATTTACTAAAGCTCTAGTAACTATATCTCTTCTAATTGTCTTTTTATGACTTTAAATAAAGTAAACTCTAACTCTTGGTAACATAAACAGACAGTTTATATGCCATGCCTTCACATAAAGTACTCCCATGCTTGTTATTTATTTCCCCAATATCACACATGACAAAAAATTCTTGCAAAAGATATATTTTATTCTCCCTGTGGCTGCTGGGAGATTGCTAACAGCAGAAAGAAAAACTGTTAATAGTTTTCATACAGTTGTACATAGAATCCTTTTTTTTTTTCAGATTTAAAACAATTTTAACAGGAGATTAAAGGCTGGAACGTACAGAATTAAAAATAATTGTACAAAAAAACCTCAAATATTTATTAGGGTTGTAAGCTAAATTGGAACCAGAACATTTTTTTTAAGTGTCTGCTAACAACAGGTTAGGTAAAAGCTAGCTTTTGAGTATAAAATAATGAAAGAAAAGAAGAAAAGGCCTGAAGAACTATATAGCTTTATGGCCTATGCAGGGAACAAAAGGTTAAGCATTCAGTACAATACTACATTTTCCATTGTTTCCCTCAAAGCAGTTAGACTGGAGATTTGGTAGAAATTGCTGTTCCAATGATAACTTCAAAACTCACACAACAACAATTAATTTTGTTCTGCGGATACACAAGCATGAAACATGTACACATTCCTTTCAAAGTACGTTGGAGTGTTCCTGGGCTTAAGTTTTAGCAGTTAAACTGGGTTTTATTACCTGATATTTAAAACAACCCCACTGCTTTCTCTCATACGGTCTGATAAATACTCTTGGAAGAGCATATCAGCTATCTTTGTACTTACATTAGACAGATGGGCCAGCTCTATCTCCAGGAAAGAATCTGTTGTTTTGGGCTCAGGTCGTATAGTAACAACAATGATTTTTGAATTAACAACGGTAAAATTCCTGGAAAAAATAAAAAAAAAAAAAATGGGAAAATGAAATATTTAACTTAGCATGAGGTTAAATGAGGCTTCTGATATTACATTTAAAGAAATATCTCACGGGTATTTTCATTACTTTAGTCAACAAATATTCAGGGAGAAAATCTATTTGTTTGGAAGTGGTGAAAACATTCACTGCCAATCATCCCTGACACATTAAAGACTGAAGAGCAACAATTGTGGCAGAAGTGCCGTTCCTTAAAGTACGATTTACTAATTAGAGGGGTGTATTGATGACACAAACATTCTGTCAGTGTTAGAATGCATAGTATTCGCTTCTCTCAACATAGACCCACTAGCTATGTTTTATGAGACAGTCACTTTTTTTGTTCCAAAGTGCTGTGTTAGACTTTTTTCTGACTGTTAACTGTAAAATTGTGAAGACGGATGAGTGCAATGGGAGATTCTACAGTTCTGTTGATTCTGTGCTCATGAAAAAAATGTACCTGTTTCCAATTTTTGAAAAATCATTGCATTTGGTATATGAGTGGGCAACTTCATCATCTAAATACTTTTTAAAATATAATCCATAGTTGTGCCCTAACTAATCACACCAAAACCAATCAATTCTTTCTCATATATGTGAGATTAGATTTGGTCTTATGTTACTGCACTAGGTTACTAAAAAAAATAATTTTCTGTTAATTTCTCTAATTCATCATCAGTCTTTCTTTTCATGTAAAATGTAGAACACTATGTTTTGTAGCTACCTTTCTAGGACTGACCTAATATTGCCAAGGTTACGCTAATACAGGCATAAAGACATGCTGACATGATGTTCATGTCTGAGATCCTTGCTTCTTATGACCTTGTCAGAACAACCATCAGTTATTAGCCTTACTATTTCTAATGATCATTATGATATTTCCTTTGTATTTAATGCTGCTTTCAACATCTTCTGCTGATCACACATAAACAAGCATAAAACCTCACAGAAAGACATATTCACAGGTAGATGTTATCAAAGAAGAAATCAGGCAGTTCAGACATAATTATAACAGACAGTATAAATATTCTTCTTGTTGTTGTTGTTGTTTAAATGCTTATTTTCTCTAGGAAATGGTATTTAGGAGAGGATTCCATTTTGCTGGATCATTGACACAGGAATTGCCATGGCTACAGTAATAGAAACTTGACTCAGTGGGCACTTTGCTCAGCACAAGGAATGAAATTATTCTGTGGCAAGGTGTGAATTCTAGTCCAGTTTTACTCAGCTGAATCATATAATGGAAATATAATGGAAGTGGCTTTCTGTTTTACTTAATTCCTATTTCTTCCCTTTGGTTACACTTTAAAGTCTCACACACTGTTGATGAAAACTTATCTAGAGTGGGAGTAATGACAGTACCTTACTGTACATACAGTAGCTGAATATCTATAAATGTTTCCAAGTGAGGCATAATTAAAAAAAAAAATAGTCCAAATAAACACAAAACTGATTTCTCTAACAGATCATGACAAGTGGAAATAGAGCTTACATGATATTAAAAAAATTTGTCCATCTTGGAAAGCTAGTGTAAATATTGATACTTAAGTACTTGATCACAGCGAATCTTTGTGATTGAGAAATTTTTCCTTGCTGTACCTATTTTTGGTACAGTTCTGGTGGTTCTAGGGTGAGATCCAAGGGAGCATGTAAGGTGCCTTGGTTGTAACCTTGGCAGACCAGTTTTGCCTCAGTCTTATCAAAACAGTACCAATCCAGTTATGTTCTCAAGAGCCCCTAGAAGACTGTTTCACTAGAAAATAAATGTAACTGGCTATATCACTGTGAAATGAAATCTGCATCACTCATTGCTGTGCTATCTGGGCTGAGTTGCATACCTCATATTTAACTGTTCAGATAGTCCCTGGAAGAATGCAATCTGGCAAGTATATTCTAAATTGACATAACACATTAAAATACCACTGAATTAAAGCTCAAATCATTGTACTCACAAGAATTTCCCTCAAATCCACTGGTGCATTGCCACTGACAACTTTGTTGAAGAAATTTTTTAAACAACAGCTTAGTTCTGAGAACATTTATTCAGGAATTTAATGAACTTTTACATAACATCCTGGGAGGTGGAATAGGTGGGTTTCAGTCACTGTCATATTGGGAATGACATAGAATGAGAATGACCTATTTCACACTTCCTGGGCAAGTGCATTATCGTATAGATTTTTTATGACAGGTGGAGAGAGACCACCATTACCTCTTTCTCCTTCATCAAAAAAAATTCTAAAATTTATCTTTAATGAGAAATGAACTTGTACAGGATGGTGCTCTGCTGACTGTCCAGAAAAAGGCACATCAGAGTCAAATTTTGAAATAAATTATTCAAAAAATATATTAAATTCCTTGGGAATTACAGTTGAATAAATCCTTGAAGATGCAAGATAACAAAGCTTGACTGAGTAAAGGTTCAAGAAGAGGTTCCAGAACTGCTATCCTAGTTTTTTTTCTGATCTGAATTAATAACAATATTAATAAAGTAGAGTTCTTTTGCTAAGATCCTTTTCTATCTGGGCATACATTTGGAGGTTATATTTTTATATAAGGATATACATATTGGTTCTATGTGATATGAAATTCAGTTTTTCTTTTCTTTCTAGAATGTGTTGCTCAAGAAAAATGAACTTATGAATAAGGCATGTTGCTATCTCAAGACAGCATGAAGGAAGTTATAGTTCAATGTGTAAATGTTGTATACATTACAGAAAAATTACAGATGCTGTAGCAGTAATGTTATGTGGTAAAAGCCTGCCTGAGGTACTCTGTCCTTAGTCTAACAAAGCTGACCTATGGAAATTTAAGGGCCTTTTTGGCTGTGCAGCACCCAAAGGAGGGGGTTAGGAATGGTGCTTCAAATGAGGAAAGAGAGCATTTCAGTGCAGGAAATTATAGCACAAAAAGTATTATGGTTGTTTAAGTGACAGGGAAAAAAGCTTGCTACAGCAAAATCATTGATTCTTTTTTTGTTCTTATTTGTTAAAGGAAAAGTTAAAAACTACCTTACAGTATGGCAATATGCAATGTATTTCTTCAGAGTGCCCAGGAGAGGAATTGTATATAATATCTTGTAGATGAGTATTATATTGAGAATCAATTTTCTGTGAACCTAACAATAACATAAATGTCCTTAGGGATGCAAGAGCTATGGAAATAATATTCAGTCTATAGTGCTCAAAATAGTCAATATTTCAATATACAATTAAAAAAAAATCCATGTGACATTACAAGAACAGTGCAATGTAGCAAAGCGTATTAAGAAATAGAATCAGATGAACTTTATTTGCTTGTGCATGGAAAAAAAAAAACTATTTTTATAATGAAGAATAAAGTATTCTTATCTTCTTTTCCTTAACCTCTTGTTTAAACAGTCTTGGCAAAATTGTTTGAATAATATACATGTAGCACTAGGATTAAACACATTGTCCAAAAAGTTCTATATTAATGTAATTGCCAAGTTCTCATCTCACACTGTGTTTACAAGACTTACTCTTAACTGACTCTATGCCAGTAAAAACAAGAAAAATCCAGCCCATATGGTAAAATGCAGCTAATTTTGGAGTTTGTGAAATCTATTGTATAGGCTGTCATATATAATGAAAGCCTCATTCTACTCACAGAACACCTGTGATATACCAGATGGGTATTCTGTGATTAGGTGCTTTGAAAGATTTTCCCTAAAGATATACTGAGATATTTTTTATTTATTTGTTTGTTTATTTTAAACAAAGTAGTTCCTTGTGGTGATGCAGAAACCTGCATACCTTTTAGTGCTGATATTAAGGAATGTATTGGAATGTGTGTCACCTTTGTTCTGAAAACTACAGAAAACAGGTGCCATACAATCAAATATTTACTTTATTCTCACCCTAGCTCCTGTAAAGCTGGAGAATGAAATCACATGGGAAGTGGTAAAGCTTTCTGAATATTTAACTGCAGCCAGTAGAAATCACCTCTTTTATCAGGTTGTCAAGATACAAATGATGTGGCCTTTGAACTCAAACATGAGCCCATTTTACCTATTTTACCTTGGTTTATTGTCTTGTTTATCTTTATTCCCACTATTAGCATATTTGGTCAACTGTCATTTTATTTAGAACAGAATCACAGAAGATGCTTATCCAGAAGGTTTTTTTTGATTCATACATTTTACGTAGCTATCACATTTCTAGGTGTATAAAAACTAGATGATGTTGCCTCCCCTCACATTTTGCCATGTTTGCTCCACAGACAGTGCTATTGCAGTTAAAAATTTCATTATGTTCAGCACTAAAATGGTTATTATGATAACGCTTATAAAAGTTAAGTAAGATTAGTACAAATAGTAATTAATAAAAACCCATGTAAAATGACAGTCTTTCATTGCAAAATCTAAACAAACAAAAATAAACCTTTTCCTAATGTAATGGGATGTATGGAAACCTTCACTTCATTCATGTACCTGAAAGCATGTAAAATGATAAACCACCCCATAATAAAGATTCCTTTAAAACCTGCATTGCAGTTCTAACATATGGCTCAACAAATTCAGCACTAACCACAGTTGCAGCTTTTTTTCCAATTCAGAATTCCATTTGAATGAACATTAAAATGGCTTGGATGCATCAAAATGCATTCAAGAGTATTTAATATCTTCATCAATGACATAGACAGTGGGATTGAGTGCACCCTCAGCAAGTCTGCAGATGACACCAAGCTCAGTGATGTAGTAGATATGCTAGAAGGAAAGGATGCCATCCAGAGGGACCTTGACAGGCTTGAGAAGTGGGCCCATGTGAACATCATGAAGTTCAAGAAGTCCAAGTGCAGGGTCCTGCACATGGATTGAAACAATCCTCATTATCAGTACAGGCTGGGAGATGAAGGGATTGAGAGCAACCCTGTGCAGAAGGATGGTGGATGAAAAATTGTACATAAGCTGACAATGTGTGCTTGCAGTTCAGAAAGCCAACAGTATCCTGGGCTGCATAAAAAGAAGCGTGGCCATCAGGTCGAAGGAGATGACTCTCCCCCTCTACGCTGCTCTTGTGAGACCCCACCTGGGGTATGGCATACAGCTGTGGGGTCCCCAGTACAAGAAAGACATGGACCTGTTAAAGCATATCCAGAGGAGGGCCATGAAAGTGATCAGAGGGCTGGAAGTCCTCTTCTGTGAAGAAAGGCTGAGAGAGTTGGGGTTGTTCAGCCTGGATATGAGAAAGCTCGAGAAAGAACTTACTGCAGGCTGAAAGGGGGCTTATAAGAAAGACACAGGGATATTATTTTACCAAGGCCTGCAGTGACAGGAAAAGGTGCAACGGTTTAAACTGAAAGAGGGTAGATTTAGATTAGACATAAAGAAGAAAATTTTTACCATGAGGGTGGTAAGATACTGGAACAAGTTGCCCAGAGAAGCTCTGAGAAGCTTCCCGTCTCTGGAAGTGTTCAAGGTCAGGTTCTACAGGGCTTTAAGCATCCTGATCTAATGGAAGGTGTCTCTGCCTATGGAAGAGGGATTGGACTAGATGATCTTTGAAGGTACCTTCCAAACCAAACTGTTCAATGAGTCTATGATTCTATGAAAACAGTTTGAAATTGTGTCATTTCTGAGGTACTATTTTAAGGTCATGAGATCAAATTTTGAATATGACTGCCAGGGGCAAAGAAACCCAGTGTGATACACGTCCTGATGAAGTAAGAGATGTGAGCTGTAAAAATTTCAGTATAATTTTGTTATAAATATTAAAGAAGTGCAGAGAAGTACTGAGGCGCTGTACTCTGAACAAAGAAGAGACTAGGGGTTCCAGGGAATATATGCTATATTTTTATATCACAGATTAATAATGACTTTTATACCTTATTCACGTACATAAGAGAAAGTAATATTGCTCATTTCCTTTTCTTGGGCAGCTGAGAATTGTATTCAAATAATACTGAACATATTCAGAAGCAAAGTGGGATACCTTCATATTTGAATTTCTAAATACTTCATTTATGAATAGATATACATAGATTATTAGACCATTTTACTTGTAGAAGTACACAAAACCTCTCTATGAACTGAATTGTACATAGAAATGGTCAAATTTGCTGTGTAAATCAGTACCCAGCTGAAAGTAGAACAGATAAAAGCAAAAAATTTGGGAACTGAGATGCACTTTCTCATAGTCGATATCACTTAAGTTTCCACACTTTCATGTCCCTATTCTGCCACTATTCCTGCTACTTGGGATGCTATTGATTCTAGGGGAGGTCTGGTAAGGTCTATAAACCTCACTTTTCTAATGGATGAAACAAAAGCCCTGAAAGACTTCATATATGTAAATATACAGCATTCAGGGTTCACACTTGTTTTCTGTAAGTTAAAACTATTGACCTACAAAAGCTGAAAAGGCATGATCAGAGATTGTGATTTACAGTATAAAGGTCTGAAATGTACATGGCCACCTCGATGCTTTCCTGGGTTGGGCAGATTGTCTCTAAGGTCTGCCAAAAAGAACAGACTGCAATAGCCATTTCACTCTGTTTCTTTGAATATGGGAGAAAAGAAGAAAAAATATCTGTCACAAACATCTCTTCCTTCCCAGTTCATTTCAGGAACTGGCACAACAAATGGAAAGTGCTTAGTGACATTTCAGAAGTGGAATTTATACCATGCCTTAAGCATAGACAGCTCTCGCCAGGACTCCCCAGGTGTCGTACCATGACATCACTATTCAAATTGTGCTCTACCTCAGAGAGAGTTCTGTCCCCAACCGTGCGGCTACTCATTGCACAGTGCATTGCAACTTTACTGGGAAGTGTGGGTTGTTTTGTTTTTTGTTTTTTTTTTCCCTCAGGACTGTGGGTTTTTTTGGTTTTCAAATGGATTTTGGCAAAAAACCCTGTTGTTTTTCCATCCTTTGTTTCAAATCCTGAAATTTTGTTTAAATAGAGTAGGGAAAGGTTATCTGGTGTCTTCCTAATTACTATCCTTTCTAATTATTGTGAATTCATTAACAGCTATTTGTGACACAATCTGTACCCATTTCTTTTAATATAAAAGGACATTAGTAGACCAGTGGTGCACAGGATCATGTGAAATAAGATAGTGTTAGTGGACCATGAAATGATCTTAACCAGTAATTTGAGAAGGGGGGGAGGAAATGTTTACTTCCAAAATGTCTGTTATCAATTACAGAAAGGAAAAAATGAAACAAGAAACCCTCCTATTTCTTTATGCATGTGTATGGCCTTCATAACTGACACACCACAGCTGTTCAGGCACATGCACGTCTTGTTTCTAAAATGGATCCTCTCTATAGCTTTGCTGTCACTTCTGAATACAACTTGCACTGAAAAAGTGCTTGGAAAACTACTACTAAAGACTTCTATAGAAGTAGAGCAGGCAATCTTAGCACATCAGGTTATGATGTCTACTAGATCACTTGTACTAACTGGACAAACAGCAATTTGAAGCACAAGTATAAGTGGCCTAAGAATAAATGCACATCAGTGTGCATACTTCTAATTGAACATTTCTGTAATAAAGCTTAATATAGATTACATAAAATATAAATTAAGCCAATTTGATAAAAAGACTATTTCCATCCTGCAAATGACTAAGCATGAAATAAAGACAAATATACACATATATATTTTAAATAACAGGAAAAAAAATACAACAATACCAATATGCAAACAGTTTTGTTTGTCTGCTTTTATCCTGACATATAGTTATGATCCCAAAATACTCTAAGTCATACTGTATTTATGAAATTTCTTACCTCAAAGTGGGCAAAATGAGTTCTAAATTTTTATATAGCACTGCTCCAAGTACAAATACAGTTGATTCATCTAGTTCTGAAAAGAGTAAGGAAAAAAAAGATTTTTAAACTCTCTTTCATCAACATAAAACTCTGTGAATACCATTTATCTTTATAGTAGAAATTTTATTTTAAATAAACCATCATCGTTTTGAATTATATCCTGGAAGTCTGTCATAAAGATGTAGCACTGTCAGTAATATATCAAAAGATTTAAACCACTGAAATTCACATTTTCAAAAAATCCATCATTGTGTACTGACATCCATGCTGGTTCATTTACCTTTATAATTAAGTATCCTCAAAGACTGTCTTTAGTGTTTGATGCCTAGTGACTAAATTCTCTAATGTCAGAGATCTGCACTGCAATGGTATTTGTAAATTATATCTGAACCCAGGGTAATTTGCCTGCTGAGCATTCTTTGGTAAAAGTTAGATGACCCGCTGGAATGGCCCAGTCTGTTGGACTGGAGCAGCTTCAGGGGCTTCAGCAGAGCAGGACTTTATGTCACCTCATACCATCACAGGTACAGTCCAATGCACAGTAGCTAAGCAGTGGCTCTTCAGTCTAGAAAATAATGCCTAGGATTTCTATAGCATTTTTAATTCAGGATGATCAAATTAAGCCCCATCATTTTCCTCTGGGATAAGTTGTGTGTACTGGATTTCTTTTGAAGATGTATAAAATAACTACTTCTATATTGTACAGTGGTCCTATGAAACAAAGATTCTGAGTTCCCTTGTTAAAGCTAACACAAAATTAACATGCTGGTTCTTTACCTGTTGACATAGGGGTGAAGATATTTTTTGGAATGACAACCCTGTCTTCTGAGTTTCGTGCCCAATCAACCATTCCTTTTCTTCCTTTCATGGGGAAATTGATGTCAGTTAAAACAGATGCAGCAGGAAGCTTCTGAATGCTAGCCACTAGTAAGAGAAATCACAAAATCAAATAAAATTGTGTTTCATACTTTAAAGTATCTTACCATGACAACAGTACAGCAATAACAAAAATGTTTAATAATACATTACAAGTAAAGCAGGAATTTATAGGACATCAACTGGCACAGAAAATGTAATCTCCTGTATATTATGTAGTTGTACTATGGATTAATTGTGTGGCATTGATTGTATCATTTGTCAGCCAGATTCTGATTAAGTTTCTTAACGGGGATTATTGAATGTACTGGCTTATACCCTGAAATTCACAAGTAAGGACATTGTCGTGTCTTCAGAGAAAATTTTAAAATGACAATGAAAGGAAGAGGATGCTGCAAATTGCTTTGGGAAACATAACTGATAGATTCAGGCTAATGAAGCAATAACAGAGATTTTATCCCCTATACAGGCACAATTTCAAGATAGACCCATTAAGGAGATTCACATATTAAAACACCTCATTGTTTCCACACAAATGAGAATAATGCAGTATAGCACTTGATTTCTTTTCCTTGAAAGAATAATCCCCATTCTGAATTCTTAATTATATTTTTCCTTCTAAAAAAACCCCAAACCCCCAAACCACATCACTATTATATCTGTAACAGATATAGAAAGACAGAAGAAATAAGTATCCAATCTAATAATAGACAGTTTGGAGTTTTGTTTACTCATTCTCATTTTCTCTCTGTTTTCTGACTCAACTATTATCCGGAAATCAGTTTCAGCTTTGCTGTGAAATCTAAGACTCCATGGAATTGCTGTCAGTGCCTGGTAAGACTCAAACTACTTTTGAGGAACTGACAGGGCTGCAAGCAGTTACGCACACTCAGAGAGATGACAAACAACACATTTGGAGCACTAGCTCTGTTCTTAATGTAAGCCATATTGACGGCCATTTCCTGTTGCAATGCTCTTCCTAATCAATTTATGAAGAGGCTAATGTAGTTGGAAGAGTTTGGACATCAGGACTGTACTTTGATCTGCATAACAATTTCACTGCAAGGACTCTGCAAGGGTTTTAAGTATAAAGACAATGGGGGACAGCTGTAAAAGCAATCAGAACAGAAAAATTAAAGTAGAAAACCATTAGGTGTCTCATCAGTGGATCTTATATGAAAGGAAACTGTAATTCAAATCCAAGAGAAGAAGAAAATTAAGAGGTTAACAATATTAGCTCTACAAATGTATTCCTTGATAACTGACTTTTAGCTTCAAATTAGACTGCTTAAGTATTATAGAATCACATTAACGAGGTGGTACTTGAGGTTATTTCAGGCTTTCCGTTACAAAATTATCATCAGGGCTTTATGATGCTAGGTACAATCCCTTCCAGGCTGAAATTGGCAAATACATTCCCAGCCCTAAAGGGATGCTTAGTCTTGTGAATATTCAGGTGGTGTGTGGAGGGAGAAGAGTTCAGGTGTTTCAGAATTACTGGGGCATAAAATGGATAGTGTGTTTTCACATGCAATCAACAGTTATACAGAATATAGTAACATTATAAAAATTGATTTTTCCATGGTTCTTAAAATCTAAAAAGAATTTTATTTTATTTTCCACATAAATAAAATTAAACCCACAGTTGTTTAGTTTTCAAAATTAAATACAGCCTGTATAAGACAATATTGGGGGTTTTATTTGCACAGTATTTATCTGGATATCTACCTATCTATCTATCTAATTAGCTAGTAGAGCCTTAATAGTTCATCCACCTTTCAGATGACAGTTCCCTTTATTGAAATAGAAAATCAATGTTATTCAGTGGAATTCATTCTGCAAACAGAAAAGCACTTTAGGACTGGATAAATGGTGAGAATCTGGGATAATGCCTCTCTGGACTTTGTATATCTCTGTATTTTAAATAGGGCCATTCATCATGGTACCTAAGCACTACTTAGAAGCAAAGATTCAAAAATATTTGTTAATATTTAGGTGTTGAATAACACAAAACCTAAACATAAAACTTCAACATTTGCTTATGGCTTGTATGCAATAAGCATAATTTAATTTCACAGAACATGAAAGCTTAACATCTGGAGATTTTGGATTTCTGCATAGACAGAGAGAGTACACAGCACACATAAACCAATAATTGGAAGAGTTCTACCAGAATGTTTGCTCCTTGTCCTGCAGAGTCTGCCTCTTACAGATCCTCACAGTATTAGGTCATTCTTTAGCCACTTTGCTGAAGGATTCCAAGAGGATGTGCCTACTAATTTCCAACACGGCACTAACATTTGAAGGTATAAGATAATTTAATGGAATTTGACTGGAGGCAACTAATTCAGTCCGTCAACACAGCCAGGTGGATAAATGAAACAGATCCCACCTCTTCAGTGCCACTGTGAAATGTATTTTATTTTTTTAAAAAAGCTAATATTCTTATTAAATATTAGTCTACAACTCACTTCAGTGAGACCTTGGAGCGCCCCAGGTGTATTTCCACTGTGAAATGCAGCTTTGCTGCTCTCTAACTCAGTTTTAATCTACAGCAGGAAATAATTATTTACTTTATTGTCAACATGCAAATCAACAGGCCTTTTAGAGGAGAATGTGTATAATTCAGGTACTGGGTCATTCACATGTCAGAAACTCAACTATCAGTTTCTTATACAATTGTTATACAGAGATAATAAGACAGAATGATACACTTTGTACTCTATTCTATTCTTTTTATGTTAGGTTTGCATTAGAAAATTATGCTCCAAATACTGGAACTCAAATGATAACGTTCTGCAATTGCCAGACAAGCACTTTGTCTTCTCATTTGGAAAAAGCAAAAGTTGCTTTTTTTTTTTTTTTTTTTTTTAAATTACAGCACTGAAACCTCTTGTCCTGAATTTGTGAGACAGAACACTAGCCGATGAGGACATTTACAGGCACTGTGATAGAAGTATTTTTGCTTGTTTATACACACACAGAAGTTATATAATATTGGAAAAACAGTAAATGAGAATATTAATAAAATGAGATTGTAGAGTGGAAAAAAATGAAAAAAGGGATGAAAAAAGAGAAGAAGAAGAAAAACAAAAATAAAAATGATCTAAGGAAAAGTTGAAGAAAATTGGCATGTGCATTTTAAATTAAGGAACTTTAAAATATGAAACTTCACATATAAACCATATACAGTATATCTTATTCTTTCAGATAAAACCATATTTAGGTTATTGCTGTAATACATGCTTCAGTTCTAATCTGACTACATCTTCTTGGACTGTTTATGCTGAAGACATAATACTGACAAGTAACCAGCCTGGTCACTTCTCAGATAATTTTTATGGTTTGCACATACCTTGCTGTAGACACAATGAAAACTTTTTCAATACGGAAAATTCTCATTTTTATTTATCTCTATTATGGCAATTCCTATGATGTTCCAAGTACGGCTCAAAAAAAAAAAAAAAAAAAAAACCAAAAATGTAGGGCATTGCATTAATTTGGTTTTGACTTAACCAGCATGAACCAGAAATTCAAAAGCCACCCAGAAGGCTTTTGGTGGGAAAAAAAAGTTAGAGACAAAAAGTTTGAATGTATAGAAGCATGTTTAGGGTGCAGAATATGTTGCATTCTTTCATTCTCTAGAAAGCCTCTCTTCTTGTGGCTCCGATATACCTTCAATTACAATTTTAATATGATTCCCAAAGTTTAAAAAAAAAACCAGTAGAAAAAGTAATTTCTTCTATGGTACTTGACGTTCAACATTTCAAGAATACAGGAAGTAGAATATAATCTTTATTTCTTAAAAAAAAATAGCAGCATCATACTTCTGATGGAGAAAACCTCATGTAGCTATAAGCTGGAACACGGAGAAAAAGCCTTTCTTTTTAGAATTCTTTGAGTGTTTTTTTGATGCACATTGGTATAAATTGCAAGACAGTGGTTCAATTACACGTAAGAACACATACATATTTTATGACTCCATAATAATTATTGATTCAGAAAAATCTATTTAAGTAGTCTAGTTTAATCAATTTAGTGATTGCTTTGACCCCTAATGGATTCATTTTAATATCCTTTGCAAATACATCTCCATTTACCTTTATTTCATTTTCATGCTGCAGTTGCAGGCAACATGTTCAATACTGCTCCACTGAAAATTTCAGAATTGGCAACTACTAACTGTTCTTACCTAATGCATAAAACAAAATCTCTTTGGAATTGATTAACTCCAAACTCATAGGAATGGAGAATTTTACATGACTATCCAAATGAGCTTGTTACACACAGTCATATATGAATGATATTTAAGGAGTTTATTTAGAGCAGCATGAAAGTTAATGTGTCAAGAAAATTCTGAACGAAATAAAAATTGCGTAGTTCTTATATGCTAGCCCTTGTAGATCATGGCCTAGAATCGAAAAGCTGAAATGTATTACTATGACCCCTATAACCCTGAATGAGTTATAGACTGCCTAGTGCAACTTCCAGTAACTCTGACTGATCTGGGTTGCTAAATAATAAAAGATAAAGCAACCAAATAAGTGGCATGAATCATCTTCTCTTTCTTTTTACTATCCACCCATTAGCCTCCTGTGTTGAACAAAAATTGGCAACATTTCAGAATCACCCCCTTGAATAATTATTATCACTTTAGAATAGGAAATCAGATTCAATGAAGGACATGACAAAAAAACAACTGGACATTTGCTCATGGACTAAACACAACTTCATCTCTCACAGTGGAGATTTAGGTTTTAAAATTACAACACAAGCTGAATTAAACAGCTGATCCTTATCCTTATCAAACACTGAATCAAAACCTTTAGAAAAGACCCCCAAAATCTGAGTCAGAATTCTGTAGCATTGATGTATTTACAAAGGAGGATACAACACTGGTTCTGAGTCTCCTTTCTCATGAAAGATAACATTCTGGGTTTGCTACGCTTTACAGCACAGTAACTATGTTGATCCCTAATTTACAATCACTTAAGATACGGAGGAATGGGAATTAATTGTCTTAAAAGGCATCAGTACCTTGACTGAATTAGAAAACCAGATACAGAAATCTATGGGATTAGCATAAGATATCAACTTTGCTTAACCCTCCTTGTCAGAGCAAGAAAGTAGAACTCTGAATTTGGCTGAATTTCAGTCACAGACAACAGAGAATGGCTATGCATATTAGTAGCATCATTCGTTCTTTTCCTGTCCTATTTTGACTTGTCCATAGGCAGCATACTAGGCATATATTAATCAGCATTTAGTAAACTTGAGTTCATCACACAACAGGTTTTGTCTTTTCAGACAGAGGATATTATACTGCCTTTCTGGGACAGCTATTGCTAAATTTATTTCTGGGTAAAATAGTAAGGAATAGAACTGCCATTGTCACAGATGTTCAGAATAAAGAATATTAAATTATTTTTTGTATTAAAATTCAGAACACTGAGTATTTCTGCAAACATCTCTGTTAAGAAGACCCAATTAGAATCATAGTTATACATTTTAGAATTATTCTGTTGACCCTAAATGTAAAACCTTTGGGTTTTTATAGAATAAATGAGCTTATTATGATTATTTAAGTCAGCTCATATTGTATACACGTGGAACAAAGTCTTGCCTGGATCATCATCAAAGAGCCAGATGGACATATTGAAGATGATATTCATAACAGATTTGCTCTATCCACTTAGACTCCATCATTTTAAAGACAATCTGCAACAAACACAAATGGTGAACCCCCTTTTCAGGGACACAAATTTGCAGATCTCCAGATTTGCTATGTAACTCTGAATCTGAGCAGGCTTGATGTCTCCTTTAAAATCCTTCTCTCGGTACAAAGATAAATCCACCCTTGCCACCCGTGAGATTACGTATAACAGAAGGACTGTGGTGAACTAACATCCTCTTATATGGATATAAACGGAACAACTGGGTAATTTTCCTTCTGAAAAAAGTACTCATGAAATCTCCCCACAGTGAACTAACATCAAACTATGGTCAGAAAAATGCTCCTAAGAAATCATAACTTAACAGATCTACTACTTCTTATGACTATCAACACAGAAATGATATCTTCTTAAATTAGAAACTTGTTACGCCCTACTGCTCCATGGGCAGACCCGAGAGGGATGTCCCTAGAAGCCTGCTGTACGCTTGCTTTCCTGAAGCTCATCAGCCCATAGTAGCTTCCCTCTGACTATTCAAGCTTTGGGCAGCAAGACACTCTTTTGGTATAGGCAGAAGTAGAAGCAGACATTTCAAAGATATTTTCACTAATCAGGCATGAGTTCTGCACGAGTCCTGTTTGAGTCCTTCCTTTGGTGTCAAGCAAACTGTGCCTTAAATGGGCTTGCTGATTGAAGGTTAAGAATAATGCTTTAGGTTAATCAAGAAGCTACCTTAACAGTGATGTCTGAATATTTCCCTTCTGTATTCTGTAGACAATGCAATGGGGAAGAGAGGTATCTGTTACCCTTTTTGTTTAAAATAATACATTTATCAGTCATAAGAACCTTAGGGAATTAGTGAATTCATTTCTATTTTGAGCTTGCAAGCCACTGCAGTCCTTTAAACAATATGAAGAATAAGTAACACAGGAGCAGTCACATAACTCTATGATGCCTGAATATGCTCCCAAAAGCCTATAACAAATGCTAGAAATACACTACCATATCAGTAATATGACCAGTATAACATTTAGGATGAGTTAGAAAGCAGCATGACTTCAAGCAATGATCAGGATGCATTTAATAATCACTCAGATCTCTTCTGCTACTTATGTAATTTTAAAAAAAAGACTAATTTCAAAAACTCATGAAATACCACATAGGTGTATGCATTCTCTTGAGTAGTTTCTGATTGCACATTTGTTATCACAAATAATCTAGCTTGATAAAATTAAAATAGGTAAAGCATAAGATTACAATTCTTCTTCCAAATCCTTCCCAGTTCCAGGTATGGAAATAAAAATGGAAAATAAAAACCTAAAAACTCAAACAGTAATTAGAGCATTAAGAACTGTTGTTATGGACAATAAAAGCTTTCTTAAAAAAAACCTGCAAACTATTGAAGTTTACTCCCTGAGAAAGAGTTAGTTTATAGAAATGGCCATAGCATCATAGAATTTGTTCATGTTCCAGATGCTACTTCTGCATGCCCCCCAGTGGAAAAAATAATCATGCTAGCATTTTTATAATTTTTAGTCATTGTTACTATTTGCTTACTATTAATGTGTGCTGTAAGATGAATATGACCATTTGCAGCTGGCCAATGTGGCATGTAAAGAACAAAATCACTTTCAAATTTACAAATCTGAATCACAGTTTTGAAGAAAACCCAAGTGAACTAGTGAAAATGTAATCATTTTTTTTTATGAGCAGTCAGAAGAAAATGTGTTCTCATGATAAATGGAATGCTTCCTGAAATATTCAGACAATGCTTTAAACAAAACATGGTAGGAGGCTGTACTTCATTAGCTAGAGTCCATCTTCTGGGAGTTATACTGAAGAAGATGAAGACGCAAACAGCCAAAGGTACTCTGTGTTTCTGAAAGAGCTTTATTTTTTCCATTTCTCTGAGTGTTACTGTGCATTCATGTTACTGAGTCTAAAGTCTCCCTTAGCAACTCTTGCCTTGTCATAAAGCACTTCTCAAGGAAAAGAAAGACTCAGCATAAAGCAAGACAGAAGGTGGAGGCTGATACAGGAGACAGAATTGGCATTTAAGTGCATGAGTTTTAATGTTACAGACATAAAGGTGTAAACTGTGGTAATACTGAGGGGGCAAGGCCACCTGCAACATTATTTTAGACTGACTGCACAGGGAAGGTGCAGAAAAAAAAGTGTCTGTGCTGGTGATTCTAGCTGATAATGAGAGAAAAAGAGAGAGACTGAAGGTAATGTTAAGGTAGTGAGCTCAGAAGACGGGAATGGCAAAGCTGTCATCAGAGAAAGGGAGAAAGAAGAAAAGCTGAGGAAGGTATATAATTTATATGTTTATTTATCTGGTCTACTGATGATTAGATATCCACTAAGAACTATTAAAAGATAGACAGAGAGGACTGAACAGAGGACAAGAGATCAGCAAGGGGGTGAACGGACATGAAAATCATTAGCAGGGAATTGATAAAAATATTCCCTCAACATTAATTGCTTGGGGAGATGAAGAGTAGAGGTAGAATGATTGCTTCCCAGAAGCAGGAAATTGATGCAAAAGAAAGATGGCCATTATCTTACCTCTAGGGAAATGACAACCAAATTCTATCTCTCAGAAGTCTAGAAAGATGTGAACTAAGATATGCAGGATATCGAAGTGAATTCTCAGACATGGAGATAGAAGATTTGATGTATAAAAGCCACACACAGAGGAAACAAAATAAAGAATGTGAATCAATATATGTTTCTAATCACAGCTTTTTGTAGCAGTCGAAAAACAGTTCTCTATTATATTTTATTATTGAACAGCTTTTTTAATCATAAAAAATGGCATCTTGAAGAACTTCCAGATACAACTATGAGAAAATGAAAACTGAGAGAACTGTAAATTACTCTGGCATAGAATTTTGGAGCATTAATACTATGGAAGTGTCCAGTTAAACCTAAATGATGTCACTGTTATAACAAACCATATCCTGCAAAACAGTAGATATGAAGGAAGTACTTGCAGCTGACCCTCATTTTTATAGCAATTCACTAGGCATGTACAAATTTCTCCATGTGAGTTTCCAGAAGTGTTCCAATCACAGTATCTCAGTGCTTTCTTTATACTTCTGCTTGTTAAGATCAAGAAATTAGACAGAGCAGCGGGTAAGATCCTCAAAAAGCCCAAGTCTGTAGTTATATTTATTGACCAGACTGGTCCCTTGATCAAACTCATCTGCAGTTGCTTTCTTTTTTAAAACCTGGCCAAGTTAGAAAAAAAAAACATTTTTGGTCTAGCACTGCTTGTTAGACTACTGATTCAATGTTTTGAGTACTTGAATTAGGAAGATCTGCATGCAGTCAGGTCCCACTCTGAAGAGGAGATCTCCATCTGAAGGAATTATAAACCATACCTTCCTCCCCTTGGAGGAGAATACCCATTAGGATTCAAGACCATCACCACCAAAACCTGAGCTATCAAGGAGGAAAGGAGGAGCAAAACCGTATTTGAATACTCATTTGACAACAGGCACAACACGTAACCCAAGGGTTCAGAAGAAAGGCAGGTTTGCTTGATTCATCCCAGATAACTGAGAGATGTCTCAAATTAGTGCTTTACTAAATTCTTGACTCTAGTAACTTCAGAGACAGAAAGAATTCAGTCATAAGCTTAGCATTTTCTGGTCATCAACTTACTTCTGTAGTGGAGGAGAGACTCCATTCTGAGTTTTGTTTTCAAGCTGGAGACCAAGCTGTCATAAACCAGTGCACCCCCATCACACATGTCTCTACAGCTTTAGCTGTCCATGCTTAAAATCAGCTCTGATATGATGCAACTTTGTAACTTAGATCTGACTACTGTGAAAAGGGCTGTGAGAAGTGGGGGTCTGCTCCCCTTCATTTGGGAGCTACACTTAAGCTGAATCAGTTGTGACTGTGCATGTCCATATATTTTGGTTGTCTGAACCTTGACTTGTGGATTTGGTGTCAAGGTCAAGTGGCATTGGACCTGCCTTTTCACTGTGGCCTTGCCTGGAGACTACTGGACTGAATACCACCACTGGACTTGATCCTGACCTCCTGAGACTGTGATTTGACTTCCTGGCTTGATGTCAGATCCGCCTCATCACTATGGACTCTGGTGATCTGGAATATTAACTGAGCTTGGCTACCATCACAGACCTCCTCTGCTCTTCTTGTTTGGATGCTGTGGGACCTTGCCTTTTCCAGCAAGGCCACTGTGCATGCCCTGCTATCTTCTGGTTTCTCTGACAGAGCAGGCCACTCTTGATTCTCTCTGATCCCAGCACCTGATAAGCAGGTGCTGCAAAGTCTGCCCAGTAAATGCCTCCAAGACACACTTGAGCAGAGTCATACAGAACATCTGAAACAAAACTGTTACAGAAACACAGGTGTCCTGTGTCTCAGTTTCATGTTCAAGCCGTGATTCTAACCTTCCTCACAGGAATTCATAACTAGGTTTTTGTTTTCTGGAGGCACATCTAATTCATCTTGAATGTTCTCCATGGAGGAGATAAAGTAGATTAAGATTTGCTTAAGGGATTGTAAAAAGTTGTCCTGGGGCACCATGAAATTTAATTGTCAGGATAATGCACACATACTTTATTTAGATTGTTTACATCATGCATGGCACAACAAAAACTCAGTACCTCAGCGGCACATATAGACACTATCCAATATAAGTAGTAAGTAATACTAATTAGACTGTTTGATTTACTTGTTCACATTGTTGAATTCTAAATTAACTTTAATAACTCAGGAGAAATATCTCAGAGTTATTATGGTCATTTCAATAAAACAACTGCATAATGAGGAGATGCTTTAAAAACATCTAACTAGAAAATTGGGCTTATAAAGAATGACAGAGCTTGGTTATTATGAGCTGCTATAACGTAATCACATGAATCACTATGGCATGTGGACCTTGTGCTCAGCTCTTGTTAGCCAATTCTGGTCATCTCATCTCCAGCATCCCCTGCTTCTTCCCTCCCACTCACCCCAAACAAGAGGTTTTTCACATTTATCAAAGTTGTGGGAGGAGGAATCAAAAAGATCCAAGCAGCTAAGAAAGGAATGAAACCCAACAGTCAACTAGTCAGCTAAGTCAATTTTACACCATTACTGTTTCCCTTGTCTGAATTTGGGTACATAATATGTCCATTAATTTTGAGTGCAGTTGACAGAGAAAGATAGACATGCCTAATTAGGGTTGCTTGGGTTGCCTTCTCAGGGTTTTAAAAATCATCTGAATTTTGTATATATTGCATAAAGAGCTTAAACTGCATTTTAGGAATATTGGATTAACCCTTGCCTGTAACCAAGTACATAAAGTACAAGCACATTATTCCTGAGCTCAGTGCCAAAGCTACTCATAGAATCTAGTCAAAATACTTAATTCAAGATAAAATATAGCAGTATACCTGCAGAAGATCAGCTTCTAATTCTTAAAAAGTCTATTTGGATTCAGACTGACTTTTCAGATGCCCTTACAGTGCCTTCAGTTTTGCTTTTACATGCAGTAGAGAACTACCACTGTGGACAGCTATTCTGTAGAAACTACTGTGAATAAGAAAACATCTCTGGTTTTCCTGAGGCATGACAGGTGCCATCAAAAGGAGCCATCATCATACCTGGCTCTGCAACATTTGCATTACTAACATATACACCTGATATGACTCTGCTATCTCTTTGACACTACATCCTATCTGCAACCTATTTTCTGCTACACTTATTTCAATACAAATTTTGGTTTTATTGCTATTGTTATTTCTTTAATTTCTTGTGCTGTTTGTTGCAGTATATTTATGAAACTTATATGCAGAATAGGAGTCTCCCAAACTGAAACTATACTGCTTTGGCTAGCTATCTCTTATTTCCTGGAAATATTGCCTGTAGGTAGAAGCTCTATAAAGTTAAAATTTGATTCTACAGTGTGCAATACTCCAGAAAACACAATTATATATGTGACATAAAGTGGAAAGGAAGAGTTTACTCCAGACTGTTTGCTCATGTTATTTCATAAAAAATCATGGTGAATTATTTTTAAATGGAATATTATTAACCTGAAATATGAAAATAAGAAGCAGGGATGGAATTTTTGTTTTCTGCTGAACTACAGATTTTGGCACCCAACAACACAACACAGTTGCTTCAATTAATTTCCTGTACCTGAAAGCACTAACATAGAGTCACTGAATTTACATGCCTGAGAAGCTATTAATTTACTGAAAACTTCTGCAAATATTTTTGAAAATAATCTATGTTTTTAGTGTTGCAAAATCATTCAGCATCAAGTATTCTACATTCGAGTCCAGTTTTGCTATTACTGCCATGCCATATTTGGGGTAACTGTTATTATCTCCTCAGTCAGATCTAGGATATAGCAAAAAAAAAGAATATTTCTTGCCTTCCAATAGTATTTGACCACTTACAAATTATAATCCACAGCCAAGGTGGCTTTCCTAGTACAAATCATTCCCTGGATAACAAGACAATCAAAAAATGCCATTTTATTTTTTTTTCCCCACCATACCCTGATTATAGCATTGTTACCCAACAAAGAGTATTTTACTGGATGCTGAAAAGAAAATTGTTTTTTTTTCCCCCCTTTAGTTATTTTCCCTCTCTGTTCTGTGTAGTTTTTAGAAGTGCTATTGCTTTTATAGAATATTTTTGATGTACTAAATGTTTTTTTTGTCCCTAATCCCAAAACATCTAAATGGTGCTTTATTGGAAACCAAACTAACTGTACTCTGGTGGCAAACATTCATAGCAAAATTTCTAAACTGAACGAAAGAAGAACAAAGTTAAAGGTCAGTGTAAGGTTGCTCAGTTATTTGATAATAACTGATAAATGATAACTGGCCTGACAGAAAAGGTTCTGAGGGTGCTGGCTGACAGGCAGCTAAACATCAGTTGGCAGTGTGCCCAGCTGACCAGGAAAGCCAACAGCATCCCGGCTTCTATCAGGAACAGTGTGGCCAGCAGGAGCAGGGAAGTGATCATGCCCCCGTACTCGGCACTGATGAGGCCGCACCTCAAATACTGTGTTCTGTTTTGGGCCCCTCACAAGAAAGACATTGAGGTGCTGGAGCATGTCCAGAGAAGGGCAACAGAGCTGGTGAAGGGTCTGGAGCATAAGTCTTATGGGGAGCGGCTGAGGGAAATGGGGTTGTTTAGCCTGGAGGAGGCTGAGGGGAGACCTGATCACCCCTTTACAACTACCTGAAAGGAGGTTGTAGTGAGGTGGGTGGTGTTGGTCTCTTCTGCCAGGTAACAAGTGATAGGATGAGAGGAAATGGCCTCAAGTCATGCCAGGGGAGGTTTAGATTGGATATTAGGAAAAAATTTTTCACTGAAAGAGTGGTCAAGCATCAGAACAGACTGCCCAGAGAGGTGGTGGAGTCACCATCCCTGGAGGCGTGCAAAAAATGTGTAGACTTGGCACTTCAGGACATGGTTTAGCAGGCATGGTGGTGTTGGGTTTATGGTTGGACTTGATGATTTTGGAGGTCTTTTCCAACCTTAATGATTCTATGATTCTGTGATTCTATAATATTTCAAAAGAGTAACTTTTTTGCAGAAGCACAGATGTGGACAGCATAATCTGTACCTATCTTGATATGAAATGTAGATATTGATTAAATCTTGATGATTTAAACGCTTGAGTTCTACAGTTATACTGTTTATTGCAAAGGGACATTTGAATGGTAATGAAGCATTTTCAAAAGGTGCTCAATGTCATCATTCAGCAAATGAGACTTTCAATGCATGTGCTGAGACAACATACTGGTTGCACTGCTTGGAGCAAGAAATTAATTGGACATAGCAGAAATCTTTTCCCAAAACTTACGCAAACATATACATAAACATTAAAAATGGAACTGATTAGAATTTAGCATAAGCAATATAAGTAAAATCAGTTAAGTGAAACAGCTAATTTAATCACATTAATAGGAATAAGCAAATTTTATTAATCAACAGAGGCATATAAGATTAGAAATTATGTACACGATAGGATAAGAGGGGCATGGAAGCCCTTAAACAGAACCTGCAAGTATGTTTTAGTAAGTAATTCCTTGAGATTTTTAATAATGACCTACTATATTTAGGTTATGTTTATGGAATTTTTATATTATGCCTTCCTTCATTTTTAGTTCTTGCTGTAACCGATTAAATTCAGCCTGAGCCCAAATGATTTATCTGAGAACAAAGAAACCTCACTGGAACAGTAACTTGATCTTGCTTTTCTTACATTCCTGAGAAAACCCTAGCCACCAACTACAGAGTCATCTTCCTCTTTAGCCCAAACCTCAATATACTATAGACTTGATCTGAATGAATAAAATCCTACCCATTTATATACTAAATGAAAGTATTTCAACATGAAAGATTAAGATGGCACAATAAACACGGAGTCCTAATGTTTTGTTCCAACAAGATGTTCAAATGCTGTGAAGAAATAAAATAGTGTTTTGGCAATTTAGCAATTCTTAGCTTGTCAGACAGCCTGTGATAACTGTCCACCACAGCTGGGAGGTAACATAACTTTATGTAAGCTGTTTCAATGGAAGGTTTGGCTTTATTCATGTGAAGCATGAAATCTAAAAAAATTACAGATTGAACATTCCCATTTCATGTCCAGCTATAGCTAGGAGAGACTTTAAAGACTGCTAAAACCAGTGACAATGCAGATTAATGTGAGCATAGAGAATGCTGAGTGACAGGTAAAAATTTGGATCCAGCAGCTGGTGTTATCAATAGCAATTATATCCATAGAAAGAAAAATCCATAAAAAGCATGCATGTGACTCATTAAACAGAGACTCCCTCAAACCATACATTAAAAAGCTCATGAATAAATATGCTGTTAGATAATTTAAAGATTAACAAAATTATGAACAGAAGAAAATATTCTAACAAATGCCTACAAGAAGGAAAAATGGTCACATTCCTACATTTTTTGCCTCCTTATTTTCCAAGCTTTAAAATAAAATTCCTAAATGCATGCTTCAAGCACATTCAAAGAACAAACACATATATTCAGCAAACTCCCTCTAACGTCTTGTCAAGTAAAATGATAAACTGTATAAACATAAACACCTCAAACTCCTCTGAGCTCTGCTGCTGAATACCATTTCTAAGTAGATGAACTAGTGCCATATTTGAATGTCTTACCCTATTGATGTGCAGTCTCTATCATTTCAGTTTATGAGAGGTTTGGATATCTATAATTTTAACTTCTGAAAATTATTTCTAAGTACAACCAGGAATGTAAAATAGATGATGCAGTATAAAATCACCAGCCATGTTTTCCAGTAGTGGAACTATTCATCCAAGAAACAGGTATAAGTTCAATTTGGCAAAGTTAAATGACAGTCATTTTGCAGAAATTAACTTTTCTTTGTGCGTTGTTGACTGTGAATGGAGACCATTATTTTTCATTGCCTAGATAGTGATGCAATTTTCAAAGCTAAATGAGCATTAAAAACATTCATTCTATGCTTCTGCAATGAACAATCTAAGATACCTAATGGCAAAACGAGACATTCTCTTTAATCTTTATGAACATATTGTACCCTCTTGAGGTAAAAATGAGAAAGGAGGGAATCAGCTTGCTGTATTTTTGATAAATGTTTCCCACAGAAATGGGAGAATTCTTGTATGTGCAGATGCAGCAGCCTGCCTGCCTGCCAGTCCCAGAAGATCCAATCATCCTGACTGTCTCACAGATTCTTCCCCTTGGGGAGGCCAGTCTCTTTTCATTCCTCTGCTCTACTGGAAATGAGATTTTGGTGCCAATATAGGGAGGAAATATGTTTCACCAAAGGGCACCACTTATACACATATGAATGGGTTTCCAGGCATTTGCCTTTGAGATCAGCTCACATTCTAGCTATGCTGCTCTACAACAGGACCAGGGACAGGATTTTCTGGACAAGTTGCTATACTAGTATGCTATTTTCCCATAGATCACTTGAAATCTACCTCCTTTCAAGATATTTGACTACTGAGTAACAGAAGATAGCATGAGGCCATAAGATTTTAATGAGAATGTATTGCAAAAAATTGCATATAACATTGCTACTAACTAATGCAATTGGCACTAGAAGTGGAAGACCTTATAACTTAGAAAAAAAATCCACAAAATAATGGTCATTAAAGAACAGCATAAGGTTTGACCCACAGATTATATGAAAGTCAGTCATGAAATGAGATCAAACATCTTTTCTATAAGACCATTTCCCAAACTGAAGTCAAGAGAAACCAAACCAAAACAAAGAAGACTTATGAAATGAGTGAACTTATAGGTTCAGAAATCACAAAACACACTTCATAACTTTCAGACTCTGTTCTTGATTTTAAGCAAACCCAGTACACGAATGCTTTGGGATGCTTCGAACTGATCTTGCTGACACTGTTAGCTCTGTTACCATTATACAGTCTGATCTTAACAGAATTGCAGATATATCCATAGTACCTTTGGTCCATATACTGAAGTCCAACTCTCCATATTAAAAAACCAAAAAACATTACACAGGCGCAAACATATTTACTCAGAATTATATTTGTATATGTTTACATGGTTTTAGACAGCAGTGTGCCCGGGTGGCCAAGAAGGCCAACATCATCCTGGCTTGTATCAGAAATAGTGTGGCCAGCAGGAGCATGGCAGTGATGGTGCCCCTGTACTCAGCACTGATGAGGCTGCACCTCTAGTACTGTGTTCAGTTTTGGGCCCCTCACTACAAAAAGGACATTGAGGCACTGGAGTGTGTCCAGAGAAGGGCAACAAAGCTGGTGAGGGGTCTGGAGCACAAGTCTTCTGAGGAGTGGCTGAGGAAATTAGGGTTGTTTAGCCTGGAGAAAAGGAGACTGAGGGGAGACCTTATCGCCCTCTACAACTGCCTGGCAGGAGATTGTAGCGAGGGGGTGTTGGTCTCTTCTCCCAGGCAACAAGCAATAGGACAAGGGGAAATGGCCTCAAGTTGTGCCAGGGGAGGTTTCAATTGGATATTAGGAAAAACTTTTTCACTGAAAGCGTTTTCAAGCACTGGAACGGGCTGCCCAGGGAAGTGGTTGAGTCCCCATCCCTGGGGGTATTTAAAAGATGTGCAGAAGTGGCACTTAGGGACATGGTTTAATGGTGGACTTTGCAGTGTTAGGTCAATGGTTGGACTCGATGATCTTAAAAGCTCTTTTCCAAACTAAATGTTTCTGTGTTTCTATGATTCTATGAAGTTTGATCTGAACAGTACCTTATAATTCCACTGCCAAAAGAATTATTTAGCAAAAAAATACTTTTTTCTGATATTAATAATCCACTAACACTGTCAGAAAACTGACTTGAAAAATGAAAAATACTTATCCAGTTTGTTACCTTAATTGTTTTGTTACTTTCAGACTATGCAGTTTGAAAGAGGCAGATCTGTACTGCTATTTGGAATTAAAACCTACAGTCATCACTGAGGAAATATATACTTTTTCAACACAGCAGGTTGGGTTGTCCAATATTCTAGACAGAGTTCTTTCCCTCGCTTTTCTGGTTTGTTTTTTTTTTTTTTTTTGGTTGGTTGGGTTTTTTGTTGTTGTGGTTTGGCTTGGGTTTTAGACTTGGGGCTTTGTTTGGGTTGTTTTTTATTATTTCACAGAATCACAAGGATTGGAAGGGACCTTGGGAGATCATCTAGCCCAACCCCCCTGCTAAAGCAGGTTCTCCTAGAGCAATCTACACAGGACTTCATCCAGGCGGGCTTTGAATATCTCCAGAGAAGGAGACTCCACAACCTCCCTGGGCAGCCTGTTCCAGTGCTCTGTCACCCTTAGAGTAAAGAAGTTTTTCCTCATATTCAACTGAAACCTCTTATGTTTCAGTTTGCACCCATTGCCCCTAGTCCTGTCGCTGGACACCACTGCAAACAGACTGCTTCCATCCTCGTGACTTCTGCCCTTAAGATATTTGTATGTGTTGATAAGGTCCCCTCTCAGTCTTCTCTTCTTCAGGCTGAACAAGCCCAACTCTCTCAGCCTTTCCTCGTAGGGGAGATGCTCCAGTCCCTTTATCATCCTAGTTGCCCTCCTCTGGACTCTTTCTAGGAGTTCCTCATCTTTCTTGAACTGGGGAGCCCAGAACTGGACACAGTTTGGTTTTCTTTTTTCCCTGAAAAGCAGGAAAATGAAAACAAACTTTGGCAGCTGGTATGCCACATCCTTAACTTGGTATAAACCATGCTACCTCCACATTCACAATGGAGCTCATTTTTGGGTAATAACTCTCTCTGACACACTGCAAGTAAAATGCAGTGGTAACAGCTGTCTCTTAAGTAGTAGCACTCTTTGTAAGTAGTATTGTCTGTAGATTCCAGAGTCTCAGATAGGAAATCTGTCTATTTCCACTGATTTTTGCTAATTTTTACGAGCTGAAAGTATGATTCTTTGTCTTCATTCCTATTTTAACTAATTTTTATTTTGCAAGTTTTTACTTTAATTCTATTTAATTTCCCCTCTTTCATTTTCAATAGTGAGTGAGTAATAAACCCCTGTAGAATTCATTAAAATTCAGCCACACCATCCCTAGCTGACCACCTCTACCTGATGTACCACCAGATGATGGCTGGATGCTCTTGTGGTGACTGCCTTACAGGGACACAAAATCCCAGAGTGAGTCATCAGTCTGTTCAGAACTACATCGTTATCAGACTGTGACACTCCGGTGCCTCCCCTGTTTAAGGGGAGGACTGTATTGGCTGAAATATCTTGACACTACACTTCACTGCATATAATTGTTGCCTCTTGGCACTACCTTAATATGAAATGATAATGCACTCTTGGGTGTGCATTTACTCTGTTAACTCAAAGCTACCACCACAAACTTGATTTCTATCCCCTTAAGCATCATTCTACTTGGAAATTGTTAGAATTGGAATTACCTAAAGATGCAGCTGTCCAAGGCAAAGGAGTAAATAAACTCAGATATGTAATTTCTCAGGGCAACACTTAAGTGCACCTGTTAAAAAATGACCTGTCATAAACCAGATGATTCCTTCAGAAAATGCCAACTTTAATTGCTCTTGTAAAAAAGGGCCTATAAACAGAATGATTCAGAAAGGAGTTAACAAAGGTAGAAATTTAGGAATGATACAAGAATCTAAGGTACATATAATTAAATGCTATAAAAAGTTATTTTCGCAAATTGGCTGCAGTCACTGATTTCTGTTTCAGTTGAAGGGGTTTTTTTTAATTAGATTGAAGCTTGGATGTCTGCAGGTTTATAGTTTCCATTTCTTTAGAACCTTTTAGTCCACTGTATCTTACTTAATATGAGGTAGCAAGGGTAAACACCTTGGATTATTCCAGCTTCCTCTAGCATCCATTTAAAAGTACTGAATGGTTAATTTATTTAGCTTTACCCTTAAGGATAATTAATAAATCATATACAAGAAACTAAATACTGAATTATGACTATTACTTAGAATGTAGTCACAGAATTAAGTTAGATTTTTATCCACATTTGTGAAGATTCTTTGATAAAGATTCATATAGACATTCCTTTGACATTAGTAATTTTTAATATTAAGTAACTGAGAGCCATATTTCCTCAGAATCACTGAGTGTGCAGTTTTAGAAAAGAAAGAAAAAATCTACTCTTTTATGCGCTGTTCACAGCTAAGTTTTCAGGGAATGTGAGTCATTTAATAAGCTTATTTGATACTGGGAAAGAAATATGAGCTCTCGATCGTTTACTTCAGGCACTAAGTCAGATGCTGCAATGAGCTAGACCTTCAAAGTGTGCATGAAGTTTTTCCCCTTTAATCAGTGGAGAAAGCTTGAGTCTTCTGAAAGCGAACATATTGATCTGATCGAGGAATTGCTGAGGCTGCTGCAAAGGAGATAAAATGAATATATATGGAGCAGAAGGTATATAAAATATAAATATATAAAGGTATAAAAAAATTTCAATTGACCTTGCTCTGTAGTTTTCCTATTCTTTTGTCTATTTTTCTCTGAAAAATGTCTCTGCTGGTAGCCTTTAGCCACCAAAAGATTGCTACATATGGTCAAGCAAATGAAGAATAGGGAAACAGGAGAGTGACACTGGCTGTGTATGAATCTTGGGAGCTGAAGGATTTTTTTGAGGAGTGAAGAAAGAAATGTGACACATGCCCACTTATATGTAACAGAGCATCTGCTCTACCAGCAGTGTACAGGTTTGGGGCAGGAAAGACTGGTGGGCCACATCTGAGTGCAAAACAGAGGATTAGGACCAGGAGCCAAAGTCATGAATGAAAAGAACGGTGGGCAGAAGGCAGAACTGCTCTGACCAACATGCTCACTATCCAAGAACAGAATGTGACCAACTATGCACCACAGTGCAATGACAAAAACATTAATTATGCCTACCAGGACTGGTTTCTCCCTGGACTACCCCCTGAACCATGCCTTGGCAAGGTTTGGGAAGGTGTCAGGAATTAAACAGTATGGACAACTATGAGACAATTCTCAAGCCTGCATTTTGGTCTTTTTAATTCATCTTTGTAGACACAGCTGCAAAGTCCTAGCCTGAAATGGGAAGATGATGCTTTTAGGCTTTTCTGAGGAGAAATGGGATATTGGACAATGGAAACTGGCAAAAGTCTGTATAGTAAGATTATGTAACAAGATATAAGAAAAGATTGTTAGCCAAATGTTGCTTACTTTGATGTGTATTTTACTACTTATTCAAAAGGTAGGTAGAAATCTGAAGAGAATATAAATACTCCATGAATTAAAGGGGACTTGTGTTTTTATGTCTATTAGGAATGTATTTGATTGCAAACCCATGTAAGTTTCACTTTATTTTTTCCTTGTGAAAATTTGTTCTTGACAAAACCAAAGATAATTATTAATCATTACAGAGGTATTTACATGTGAACTATGACATACTACAAGGAATGATTTTTGTTCACCTTCTTAAAAATAAATCCAATCCACACAATGGTTCTTTAAAGGCTGTACCCTTAAATTTTGCTTTGTGAAAACATGAGGTATTCTGGAATAACTTGATGGAAAGAAGTGAGAGATCTGAATGGCTGTTGGGGCCACTCTATGAAATTTGCATTTTCATTTGTCTGACAGGTCCAATTTTCTTTCTATTGGGAGAAAACGTTGAAATTTTACCAGCTGAATTTTTATTAGCCACAAAAATCCACTTTAATTTTCACAATACTGTGCTTTAACACAGCCTCAGAACAAGCAGTAATTTCATAACAAATTAATTCTCAATGTATGTGTATGTAATTATTAAAATAGTTGTTTTCTGACTAAAAATTTCAGACACTTTCTTTACACCTTTGGACAAGTTAATACCAATGCTGTGGCTTTTTTCCTGTCTTCTTTAATATATTTGAAAAAAAAAAGACCCTTTCAAATGCTAAAACCAATTCAGTCTCTTGATACATTTTAAGCCAGTATTATATTTATGATATATGAGACAGAGGATCTCAAGTGCTGCATTTAAGATACACATCACTCTGATATAAAAAAGATAAGCAGACTAGGCAGATGCCATTAGGATAAGTAAACAAACCATATAATGTGGAGAGGTTTCTAGAGAGTATGAACGGGATCTATAATTTACAAGACCTAAAAATCTTGCCTTGGGAAAAGGTGAATGAATCCACAGTAACAGAGAGAAATACAACTTGCTCATTTTCTAGGATTTCCAAAGTTCAGTATGTGTACCATTGCTTGTGTCTTATAGCTAGAGTAGGTATATCTTCTGAAAGCTCCTTTGGTCACTAAAATTTCTACATATCTCTAGCTAGGACTGGAAAATTTTAGTATACACTCTATAAGCGTGCAGGTTTATTTAACCTTTTGGTACAAATTTAATGGATATGGGCATGGAAGGGAAGATCAAAGGGGGAACAAGAAATTATGCAAAACCAGAAGACAATGGACACCATTTTTAAATATTTTTCTTCCCTATGGCATCCTAGACTACCTGTGAAGGCAGAAATCAGGCTTTGTTCTCTGCCAATGTTTATAAAGTTTATGAAAGCAGCTCAGTATGAAGTCTTAAATGAAAAATTATATGTTAATTACTATACTGGATCAGATTAGTCATCAGAGTACCAGTGTTACAGTAGCCTTTTTAAGTAGAGAGATAACAGGGTGTTAGTTAGAAGCTGATTTATGCATCGAAACATGGCTGACACCTCTTCATTTTTTCGTATAATATCATAGCTTGCTCTATTCACCATGTAGATGTCTACTTGGTTTTATTTTATTCCTCTTTTAAGACCTTGGCCTCATGCTCATTCAGAATTAAATGTGCTAATGTATAGTTAAGAATCTTTGTTTTTCCTGCAAGATTAAATAGAGATGTCAGCCTAGTTTCTCTTTTCATTCACTTTTCAGTTGTGTACATCTAGTCCCTTTTAACAATCTGTTCTCAAATATTTATTTTATCATCCCAGTTCTCAATCTGTTATTTTTTTTTATCACGCATCTCTGAACCTCTCTTTTATTTACTCACAAAGTAGCACTCCTCTTTGCTTTAGATGGCATGAACCATTCAAGTCTGAGCTAGTCACTATGCTGTCTTTATAGCCAGTGGAAGAACTTCCAGAAGGCAACCCATGCATGCCCTTGTTTTAGATGTCTGAGACGATATTAATCGCTTTCCTGAGCAGTAGTTTGCCTTGACTATAAGGGAGCTTAGGGTGACTTTGGCAAACTTCGTGATGCTTAAAGTAAGTAAAGTGAATCCCAACCATATATTCTCAACTGAAAAGGGCATTGCAAGCTACTGAATGGCTACTGACATTTTTTTTTTAAATGTGTATTTCCTTTAGACTGCTCTGTTTGCACACTAATGCTGTTCTTTTCTCTGAGCTCTGCTGAAAAGTGACCATGGGATTTTACAGAATTCTTTTAGATTCCTACATTATGTATGATTTCAACTACTCCCTCTTACATGCTCTGTCAACACTGAATTCAATCTGCCAGTGGATATCCTCTTCTTTTCATTTTGCTATACCCCCTGGCGATCTTCAGATTTTCTTGTCTTTGACTAGTCTAAATAACTTTGTGATAGCTGCATAATTTAGAACATTACTGATCAAACATCGGTATTCATAAAATTAACATTAACAAAAAGTGGCTTTTCCTGTGCTGAAAATTCTGTTTATTTTCTGTCAGTTCCAAATAACATCCATGACAACACACTGCACTTCAAGATTATTTGGTATCCTCATTAATATCTTCTAAAAGCTGTAAGATTGATTTTTGACAAGAGAGTCTCCTTTAACCATTTTTTGTCTGCTGCTCTTAAGGACATTTGTTTCACATCAAAGGGAAAATTTTCCTTTACAAAAAAATCCTAATCTGCCATAGAAATATGTATCTCCTAATACTGCTCGCTATTTCCAGTTCCACATTCCACCTATACCTTTAAAGACAGTTATGCTTGTGGCACTCCAATCTTCCAGTCTAACATATTTTTTTTTAAATTAAAGGATGAATATTTCTTCATAGCAGTTCAGCCACCTTCTAGTACATTTCTTCAGAACTCTTCATGGTTTACTGCAATGGGACCCCAAATCGGCCAAAGCCCTGAGGTGGATTTGTTTAGGTTTTTAGCTCTCAAAAAAAGTTCAAAAGGCTGTTAAAAGTCGAGATTAATTCTTTGAACTAAAATCAGGAACTCACTTTTAAAAACAGTGAAAACTGAAAACAAGTAGTTAATACAGAATCGCAATATGGTTTAAAAGCTTTTCTCCCACTGCATGTTGTATCGTTGCAGGTGGGTCTGCGCTTTCAGCTAATTCAGGGACTCTGAGTGGTAGCAAAAGCTCCTGTTTTTTTCACACTATCCTTTCCCTGTGCCTGCTCATCTGGTCCTGAGGAGGAGGAGGAGGAGGTGGAGGAGGAGGAAGAAGAAGACAAGGAGCAGGATGAGGAAGGAGGCTTCCACCTCCTATCAGAGGCTTTTATTTCACCTAATCATTTCTTAAAGGAATATAATATGCAACTGAGAGCACATAAATAAGACAAATACCATCTGTCCCAGCCATGCACAATCAAAGCAAATTGTTGTTTTTACCTTTGTTAAGTTTGTCATAGCATATTCTCTATCCTTGAGATAAAAGCTAAGAGGAGATGGGCCTTGCTTTAATGGAAATGCATTTGATTTGACTGAGCTGCCTAAATAAACCTCAAAGCACAGATATTGGATCATATGGATTTGGAACCACTCTCTGATGTTTTGTTCAGAAGCAATGAAAAATTGGAGTTAAAAGCCACCACACTGAAAAGTTTAATAGTTAATTCCAAATGTATAATAATGTGGCTTGGTATAGCCTACCACATAGTTAAGGTAACTTTCATTGTTTCCCATATGCCATGAACAGAGAATGCACAATTGACAGTCATTAGAATCTTAGAATCATAGAATCGTTTAGGTGGGAAAAGACCTTGAAGATCATCAAGTCCAACCATTAACCTAACACTGCCATTCCACCACATAGAATCATAGGATCAATCACCATTGCCCTGTGGCTGTTGTGTAATAACTTGTTAAGCCACAGTTAGTTGCTTCTGTGTCTTGAAAGAAAAATATTCTATCTGCAGAAGATCTCAGGTGATTAACATATATGTCAAACACAATTAGATATTCAAGTTGTATATGGACCACTGTAGTGCCATTCAGTTAGAAATGAACTTGTAAACTGAAATTAGTAGAAGGAAACCAAGAACTACAGCAATACTGTGAAATCTACTACATAACCGGACTTTTTTTCTGATAAGAAGCAGCAGTTCATCTACAGTACTGAATCCTTTTTCTCATATATCTGAACTGTAGAAAGATTCTAAAATGAAAATAAGACAAAAAGCATTTAAAATAGCTGAAAGTGCTGAGGGAATATTTTTATGGTAAATAACTATGGAATAACTATTGGATAGTCCTGTTTAAAGATGAATATATAAAAGTTGGTCCTCCTTTCTGCAAATATCTGCTTCCTGCATGCAATGTGTTTGCTGACTTAAATGACAAGAATGTTATTACAAGTTATAAACAAGACTTCACACCTTTTTAAACTCTTGTTGATACAGAAGAATTAATGCTAAGAGTGCATTCCTCTCAGTTGAGATCAACATAAACTTTCCCTAAGTTCCAAGTACATAGCCAGTCAAACACAGTTATGCCAGCCTCCTGAGGATAAACTAAAACTGAATTATTCCAGATACATTCCTTCCTTGTTTGTGAAAATAAGAAATTCTTCCTTGCTAATAACAACCTTCAGCCTCCATCTCACCATGTCACCTGAGCTCAAGTATTCTGGTCAATGAGTTGCACAGCAGTGACCCTGTCTTTTTTTGATGGTTGACTGAGCAAAGACAGGATAAACTCATGCTAATATGTCAAGACACAGAGCTAGGTAGTCAGAATAAACCTATACATTCATTTTACTTTTCTCAGTTTCTTTCTATTCCTTTGATGGTTATGTAGTTAAGAACAGACCTACTCCTGAGTGCCTAAAAATATCATATATGTGGGAAGAGAAATAATCAAAAGAAAGACTGTTAAGATTATGCAGTTATCTAGACTAGCCAGTGCACAGTGCAGTTTCTGATTCAAATGGAAAGTTGTTGCTGCTTCCCATTTGAAGCCATGAATATGTAGAGACACAGATTATTTGAATGCATCTTCTTAAAACATTTTCCAGTGGTTTTTTTCACATTTTTCAGAGGACAAACAGATCAGAATGCAGTACAAGATGCCAAGCAGCACGGGCTGTGCTCTTTAAATAAGATCATCTTTTTATTTTGTCATAAAAATGCCATGGAACAAGCATTTCAAGAAAGATACTGTCTTTTCTTTATAAGTTTGTGCAGGCTCCAGCATAATGAAGGACTGACAACTGGAAGAAGCTTTAAGTGGTACTACAGTGCAAACAGTAAACAGCAGAAATAATAAAACACTGGTTAAAAGCTAAAGTCCCCCATATTGCCTACTGAAATGTTTTAAACATTTTAAGACTACCAGAGTTATTTTGGTGAGTTCTTTGACATGCCTTCAATACAAGGCTGTGCCTTACAGGAGCTAGTGTTTACAGTCCTGTCAATCTAAATATGAACTGGACAACAATAATAAATATTTAGTATTGTACAGCAAGTTAGATTTTCAGTAGGAACATTCCAACACTTTCCCTGCTTTATTGTGCCAATCAATTTCTAAATGACCATATTTTCTAGCTAATTCTAATGACTTGCTAAAGAACTGACTGACATGTAGATGCAGGAAGATGCTAACTGAAAACCTGAAAGAATGTATTGACACCCGAAGTTTTGCTATCACACAAACATATATTTGGAATTTGTTCATTACATACAACTAGCTACTACTTTCCTGGCATTATTAAAGTGCAGCTATAGAAAGTTAATTGAATAAGGAAGATACTAAGCAAAGACTAAATGCTTAGAAAATAGCTTTTCAAACTAATTTTTTTTGTTGAATTTTTAGTAAAATGCTGTGATATTGCAGAAGCATTTATGTCTACCACTAAGTGGAATTCAGTTTTTAAGAATCTTCATATTTTATGTTTATTATTTGATTAGATTGCCTGGCAACTCTCCAGCGCTGAAAACAAAGTTTGCAAAATAAATCTGAATAAAATTTTGAAACTGCCACACATAGAAAAAATTAATATAAGAAACCATAGGCTTAAATTATTTTTGGTAACTAATAGATTTTTTTTTAATTGTTGCTAATCTGTCTATGCTGATTATTATCACACCATAACATGTGCAAAGACTGTTCTTTGGGAGAACAGAATATTAAGAGAGATGATGTCAACAAAATTAGGATTTCTCAAGCTATTAAGTACATCATTATTTTCTTCATTAGCATGATTTTCTAAATTACCATTTGAAGCACTGTATATCCTGGAAATGCTCTAACATATATCTACAGTTCATAGTATTGTGATGAGTATTTTCTGAATTTTATGGATAAGTCCGATGTATAAGGCATACTAAGTGTGTTAAACCAGAGAGAAGACAGCCAAGCAACAGAGATAATCTGGAGGAGGAGGAGCAGCCCAATCTGGATTGTGATAGAAACAGCAACTCTATAGTACATACTTGCAATTTCTGATTTTCAATAGATCATAAATTTGATAGAAAAAATTCCTATTTCTTACCTACATTTCCAGTCATTAGGTATGAATTCTGAAAGTCCATCATTCCCATTCCAACAATGTGTATAAAATCTTCAATCACCTGCATTAACTCCACCGAGCCTGGATAGATCTAACAAAGGAAGGTCAAACATGCCATTAACTATAATATCAAAATCTCTACAGCAACAAACGCAAATAAAATCTAAATGTCATCAAATGAAATGTGAGACTTAAAAGTCAAACTGCTCTTCCCATGTTTCAACACCGAGTATTTTCTGTCACTGTAAAGCAACCATTTTTTATTAGATATTCATGTGAACAGACACTACTTCCTATAAAGCTACACGAAATCAGCTTTGCAGCGGAACTGTGGAATGTTTGCTCTAAGTCACTGCAGTTATCAAAAGAATTTTTACTGGCCATTACTTTTTGTTCATGGTTAAAGTATTTAATATTCCAGAATAACTCTGATTAAAATATTATTCCTTCCTCTGGAAGATATCTTCAACAACTTCAGAACTATTGACATAAACAGCTGAATGCAAATCTTATCATGGCCTCTGCAGCATGATAATACTTTGCTGGTTTAATCAATAAGTAATATGAACTGTTACTGGTAATACTGTTTTCATTGCTGATGTGGAGTAGTAAAATCATAGAATAGCTGAGGTTGGAAGGGGCCTCTGGAGATCATCTAGTTCAACCCCCTGCGCAGAGGAAGATCAGCTCCAGCAAGTTGCTCAAGACCACATCCAGTTGGATTTTGAACATCTCCCAGGATGGAGATCCCATTTCATCCTCTTCTTGCATGTCAGATGCTCCAGTCCCCTAAGCACCTTCATGGCTCTTCACTGGGTTCATTCCATTATGTCCATGTATTGTACCTGGACAATGTACAATAGCCCAGAACTGGACACAAAAACCTAATAGAAATTGCAGTAGTCTTTGCATTGCTAGTCTCTCAATATGACTTTCAAAATGGTAAGGACTAACGCATTTCCAAGAAATATAATTTATTTGCAAATTTGTAAGCTACTATGAACACAAAATCATTAAAAATTGTTATATTCAGCAATAATGATACATCATCAAAACTGCATTAAAGGTCAAAACAGTTATTAGTAAGCTTAAAAATTCTGCTCGTATCACATACATAAAAAATCTTTCTTGGTTGTTATGGCCTTTTATGAACAGGACGATTTTCAGCAATACAATATTTTGCAATAGAAAAAGAATGGATGACCTGTTCACAATGCTTTTTTCTTCATATCAGTGAGATGTCCAAATTTCATTTTATGAGCAGCATTCAACCCATTCTTTCCACTACTGGAACTACAGACTCTAAAAAATGCCTATAGAGACTATGAATTCCACCATGCTGTGCTGCATTTTATCTTGCTTTATCCATCTAGATCCATAGCTGCTCGGTTGTGGACAGAGAATTTCACCATGTGCTTTGTTTTCTACATGGATCTTCTTATAAAAGGCAGGAGAGCAATACCACTTCTATGAAAAATTTTTTGTGACATTTATGACCTTAACAGGTTGCAAATGCTGCTTCAGGTGAAGGAGGCTTAACTTCCATTTTCCTAATGATGAGCTGCTGAGGTAGTAAGCGTGGTGTTTGCATCCATCTCATTCATAGCACACACTTACAGATTATATACTAAGGATAAATTTCAACGAAAATATTTTTTCACCCTAATTCCTACACATAAAATTTTATAGTAATAACTTTGGCAGAAACTCTTGAAGTCAGAGAGGTACTGTTCATCTTTATATATCTGAAGTACTGGTTAATCAATAGGATGCCAGCAGATGGTGATGAAGAATATGCAGAATAGCTCCTGTGTTTTGAAACACCAGCATAAACTTATGCATTGTGGACTTGAAGTGGTTTCCTGTGTGCAGTGCTTTACATCAGCTTTTAACAAAAGACAAGTATTAAAGTGAGTGCTTATCTGAGTACTATATAACCTGTAATTAATGGCATCAACTGCTGGCATTTAATCTAAAAGAAAGGATGTGCTGAGGCATTGCAGCTGTATACTTGATAGAAAGTCAGCAATTTGCTAACAGTGAGTAAGATTTTCTTTCCAGCAAAGAATCCAGAAAACAAACTAAGAGATCTATGTTAACAGTAGCTGTGAAGTTCAAGAAAACCATGCAAGCTGGCAAAAAATCGGTTAGGCTGCCCCTTGGTTTGCAAGGTTTCATTACAAATAAAAAGTCAGCTGAATGGCTGAATCAGAAAGAGAATCACCCTTACTCCTTTTTAATGAGTCAATAATGTTTGCACTAGATTGTATTCACAGCACATGACTTACGCACATTATTTTCAAGTTCAATTCCTACCTTGATTTTGACATAAAACCTACAAAAGTCTTCGCACAGGATTCAGTAATTTCAAATAGTATTGTATCCAATTCTATTTAACCATAACTTTTCAGTGTTTTATCCAAAATATGATAGAAAATAATATTTTGTATAGGAAAGCTTTTTTTTATTTTTGAATGTTTAAAGAAAAAAAGAATCTTAGGAGTCCTTAGGAGTCTAGCTCACCCTTCTTAGCTGGTATAAAGAGTTACTTGGTTCAACAGTTTCTTTGAGACTGCTTGTGTAACTGCCCAAGAGAAATAACAACACCATGGGTATGGTTTCTTTGGGTGCCACAGCTCAGGAATCTAAGATTTAGTGAATTCCCTAGCTTTTTCACCAGCTGGCTCCACTACTCCTGCATTCAGCTTGCCTTGCTGCTTGCTTGAGCTCTTGCCTGCCTACCAGTGCTGTACACAGGTCTGCAAGACAATGAACTAACAGGCAGAGAGAAGGAGCTATGGAAAAGTAGAAATAACTTCTCTCCTCTCTCTTTTTCAACACCATTTCTACCAGTAGCAATGAGGGGAGGGAACTGGAGATTTGTTGTTCCCTCTTTTACCTCCACAGTCTCACCATTTCCTCTTAGGTGCTGTCATGCCCTGATCTTTGTGGGACAGGTGGTGGACATGGCATGGGTAAGCAGGCAGAGTGGAGGCAGACGACAAGGCTGATAACATAAGGAGTGGTATCCTGTCTGTTCATTAGCAGGGCTGGAATAGTTCCTTAATATTACTTCCCTAATCTTGGTGCTGTTTATGGAAACTGCCCACGTGCATGTGATTTTGCTGCTTCCATCCACCACCAGTGAGGAAAATGACACACTTTGTCTATTTTTGTACACAGAGGAACAGAAAAACAACAACAAAAAAATTAGGATTCTTGTCTAAATTACAATGGTCAGCTGCAGCATCATATGTTTACTGCAACGTTTGAATTGGTAGTGAAAAGTCCTGATCTTCCCTTTCTTAGTCATATTATAAATATAAACTACTGAAAATGAAGTTAAATATCTTCAAAGACCTTCAAACACCTAGTGTTTTATTAAGAACTACATTAAAAGTGAACAAATTTCAAGTATCTGTATAACACAGTGGCAATGACCATACAAGAGCAGACCAAAGATCTATGTAAGCCATTTTCATGCCTTTGACAGTGGCAAATAGCAGATGTCTAAGGAACCGTATAAAGGGGCATGCACATAATGATACTTCTTTCAGAATTCTTGCCCAGCCTTTAGAACTTTTTTTGCCAAAGGATTTCCTTAAGCAAAAATGTGATCTTTCCATGAACAGTCCTGTAGTGACTTTTCTTTCATTAATTTGTTTACTTTTTAACCTGTATATTTTCAGTGGCAAGAAGTTCTGCAACCTGATTTTCTGTAGAAAAAGTATCTCTAGTATTCATTCTGAATCTGCCACTATTTGATGTCCTTTAGGTATTTTACAAGAAGCACAAGTGAATAGATTAATCATTCCTGCATCACATTCTCCAATCCACTCCTGATTTTAAAAGCTTCTGTTGCACCTAAGTGCAGTTGATTCTTTTTCATACTGAAATATCTTGCTTTGTTAATTATTCTTCATATAGAAATGTTTCCCTACCTTTACCTCCATATTTTTTTCTCTCTCTATAATTATCTGTTCATCCCTATTGTCACTGTTATTTGTGTATCTGAATAAATTTGACAGTTCTATGGTCATGTTCATGAACACAGATATATTAACATTGCTCAATAATATCCTTGGTATAAGCATTTAGGAAATACTTACATCCAAGCAAAAAAATTATTTTAATTTTAATTATTTTAATTATAAACTCTTTTATTGTAAGTTAATGATTTTTGTTAGACTTTACTATTTTATAAAGTGTTATCATATTTAACTTAGTCCTGAAATTTGTCAGTCTTAAGAATCACAACTGTTCTCCTAAATACAACGTTTTAAAAAAGGTCTACTCTTTAAATTTCTGTAAGTCATTTTGTGGCGCCATATGAGTTCTTTAGGTGAGTTCTGATGTGCTCTGTTTAATAAAAGCATCATTGCAGCTAGCCTTTAGTAGCATTTTTCAGCTTTCTCATGTATTTCTTTACAATGTCAAAAGGAAAGACATGGAATGCAATGAAAATCTCTTCATCTAGAGAAGAAATTGTATTCTCAATATAGTTTTAATCTAAGGAATTAGACAAAGGGGCCTGGAATTCCTCCTTTTCGAAAAGGATCAGTTATTTCCAAAACATTGTCTCTCTTAGGATTTCCTTTCACCTACAGCAGGGTGTATGTTTAACCTGATTTTTGAAACCATGCATTCCACTTTGTTATGACTTACTGAAATAATGTGCGGCTTCTGATACAGTGAATGTCATAATGTGCATAGTTCCCAATTTTTTTAATTTATTAATTACAACATGCAAATCTTACCTGTTGTGCATCTTCCCATTTCTCTTTGTTTTCTTCATCTAAGAGATTACTAATGATTTGAAAGAAGTTCTGAAAAATCAATTAAATAAAAGACAAAGTAAAATGACTTCTAATTACATAAACAGTCAATTCTTTAAACTGACATTAAGAAAGTTTTCCTTTCTCTATTACAGATGCAGTTCTGCAGCCTATATTCTGTCAGTGGAAGAGATGACATAAAAAAATAATATATTAGAGTAATACAAGGGCACATATATTTTATGGGTAATTGTTCATTTCTGGCCATATAATCAGGTTCCATACTACTGCTTCATATAAAATAAGAACCATTTTAAACTTGCTAAACTTCTAAATGTGACAGCATTTTAAATTGCTTTCATTCTAGAAAACAGACAACTGTATATTTTGCAAATAAACAAAGTACACTAGGAAAACACCAGGCCATTAATTTCTATTCAAAACATTAAATTGATCCTTAATGATCATATATAGGGCATAAAATGGTATTTCATCGGTAAATGCTTTGTGAAACCAGGTGCCTTTTACTTTAAAAAAGTTACATTTTCCTCTGTCCTTCTATTAATTTCAACAGCAAATGAATAATTAATTTCTGGGGTTTTAACCTTAAACTGTTAATTTCTTTATCTGATTCTCCTATTCATTTAACTATAAGAAACAAACCAAACCAAACCAAAACAAACACACACACCCCCCCACACACCCCACCAAATAAAAGCCAGGGCTTTTAAATTAGCTTTTAAATCACACATTTTAAATTAGATTTTAAATCACACATTTTAAAAATCACTCTTCCAAGTGTTTGGGGAGAACTTTCTAATTTTGTCTGCTGTCTCTGCCAATTTGTATTCCTAACTTCTTCATCTTTAAGAGCTAAGAATTTGAGCAGAGTCTGTTCTCAGCTCTCTATCACTTTTTGTGCAGAATGTCAATTTTGTCTACAGCCTGCCAATTATAATTTATCTGTTCCTTCATAAAAGATACATGTACTTTCCACTGACCTTAGCTGAAGAGTGCAGTTAAGATCCTTGCAAACTCTAAAAAATCTTTAAGTGGAATACCAACCATAGGACCCTATTGGAACTCGGATCAATGGTCATTCCCTCACCTGCACTTACTTTTTATCCATTTTGGGGGGATAAATAGGGCTTAGATAAGATTTAAGTAAGAAGTAACTTTAACCCTCTATTAATGAAAGTACAAAGCATTCAACTGCACAGTGACTGAAATGAGAGCAGAAATAAGTTCCAATCTTAGTATACTATAGATACTGTGGTTGTGCTTGAAAATACTTTCATTTCAAAATATGAGATATCACAGACATTTTAGGTGTCTCACAACCATATAAGTAAAATATTGTAGGATACAAAATTGAATAAAACATGTGAAAACTATTTTCACATGAAAACTTTTTACATAAAAACATTTTTACCAGTTTAATCTAGTCCTAATACCAACTACTTGACAAGCAAGAGGATCCATCTTTGCCTCATCATTAGGAAGTTAGTTATACTAACTGCAAAATTTACACAGATAAAAGTTGCTTTATCTTGGCAAATTTGATATAGAGTTGACTGACACTTTGGTAAACTTGGGCAAAATATTAATGTACATTAATGAGGGCACAATTCTTCTCTCACTGAATTCAGCAGCAAAATATCCGTAAGCTTCAGTAACACAAAACTTCATAAAAAGAAACAAAATGGCTCAGCAAGCTCCTGTGAAAATGGTAAAGTATGCATTGGGACCAGATGATGGGGATTAAGGACAGGACATAAAATAAAAATGTTCTTATGGTTTGATCCAATTTACAGTGATACAGAAAGAAAATTTCCAGTAAAGCTGAAGATAAGAGGAAAATGTAGCTGCATATTGCTTATATACCAAGGATACATTTCATCTCTTTCAGGTATGCAGTTACAAAATAAAGCAAAATGTGAAGAGTGATATATAGTATTCATTACAAAGGATTTTCAAGTTAAACCAGGCTGGTAAATCATAATTGTTAAACGCAACTTCAGCTAGGAAAAATGTACAATTTTATTGGTCCCCCAAATAAAGTAAACTATACTGGCCAAAGTATTTTCATGGCACTATAACCACGTCTACTCTAGGACATTATGATTCTGGCAGAGAGTTCTAGTAGGAAGAGTCGGCCTTAGGGGGATTTTGCCTGAGAAAAACACTTTTTAAAGCATCATAGTTCTGTACTCTCCCAGTGTAATACTGTGGAGATGCAGTGGACAGAAATTTTAGCTAACTTTAACATGTTAAGGTGCCAGTAGCAGTCTAGCTGCAGCAGCATGGAGCTCAGTGTGGGATAATTTATCATACTAAGGAGCTGTTTCAAAGCTAGTTTTACACTACATTGCAGGCGCTGATTCCCCTGCAGAAACAGTCTAAACCTTAATTGTAGAAGTATCCATGTCCGTGTAATGAGATCTATCTGAGAGTAGCCTAGATTGCCTGAAAAACACTCAGGAGTTATAAATGTTTCTTGCAGATGATAAATTACATGGGTTTGCTAATAATGCTAAGTGTTCATTCAATTTTGTTTATTTTAACTAAATACCAATAAGTAACATAAATATATGTTAAAAAGCTTATAAATAATTCTAGACTCAAGCAAAAACAAAAGATGAGCAATAACTGATTTAATATATACTTTCTACTTGCCAATAAACCATAAATTATGTATATGCACCTAATGACATGAATATCTTGCTTCTTGAGATCTTTTTTTTCCCTTTTTCTATCCCTGGTTGATATTTACAGTAGCAGTGGAGGCTGAGATGTATGAAGATTTTTCAGTCAGCAACACCAGTGCTTTGTGAATTAAACAGAGAGACGATTAAATGGCTTTGCTGCTTTAATAATGAGCAGCTATCATATGCACTCCAAAAATGTGACAAGGGAACAGGGGTTAAAAAGTCTTTCACCTACTTTGACTATTCTCTTGTTCATTGCATTAATGCTGCAAGAAACAACATTGCTCTTTAATAAAAAGATTGACAGGTATGAAAGCTAAATTTTAGAAGTATTATGGATGTGATCTGATGGTATTACTGCAGTAAACACTATAGAATCAAGCTCCTTCCTTTCATGGCAGGGCTTACCTATTACTGAACTGGCCACTATAGAAAATGTTGTGACAGTCAGAGCCAAATTTTGAAGCCCTTTATTCTTGCCCAGGCGTTTTTGAGGATAATGCCAGTTACAGTCAGGAATGGACTGTTATGTTTTCCTAATTTAATTTCCTTCCTTTCAATCTTTTTCTTCTGTAATACAATATCTGCAGTTCTCTGTTCCAGTCCAAATTCTTTGACCCTCTCTGCAGGCATAAAGCTGTCATAAATCCTTTTATACAGCTAGAGAAGAATTCCTCCCTAGGAGGAATTCATGGATAGCCTTAAGTCACCTCCACTTTTGGACTTCAACATAGGGAGTATGTGTGTGGGAGGCGGAAGGTTGGGGGAAAAAAGCATTGGGCAATCCTATTAATCCCTGACTGGCAGCGATGGTCCCTGTGGCTAATATAAATGGGATTATACTGCTCTAACTTCTTTAGAGAGAAACCTTGTTTCCTGTTGCCACTGTATCAGGGGATAGTACAACTCACTTTGCCATCCTGTCCTGAGATGTAGCTCCTTTCCTGCCATCCTGTCCTTAGAAGGTAGTTCAAGCACTCTTAGACCAGTTCTGGAAAGTGTTCTAAAATGTTGCTTATTTAAAATTTTATCTGCCAGGTAGAATCCTTCTTACACAAATAATAACACAGTGGCCATCTCATAGCCTCAGTGTACCTACACAGTGTATTTTAAAGTAATTTCCATATTAAGAGAAAGACCTTGCTTGTAGAATAATTGCATGATGCTTGTTTTCTGCTATTTCTGCTACTATACTGCTGTTTTCAGTCACTGATGCAGGATGACTTCCATATTGTTTAACTGTACATGGTTCTTTTTCATCCTGATGCTAGATATGTAATGTATACATAAATATTGTTGCAAAAAAGATTAAAATATGCAAAAAGAAAAACAGTCATAATAATTAACTTAGCACTAGACATGCATACTTTAGAAGTTTTATTTTGCTCTTGGTATCTGCCTAAACAAGCGGCATTTTCTATGCCACACATGAGGCAGTGGCATCTTCATTTTGATTAATTAGCCTGAAATTTTCAAATTTGATCTCACTTTTCTGTTCATTCTTTTTGCTACAGAGTCTCTGAATCACATCTATTGCACTATTTAAGAATATTAATACTGGATATTAGCCAGAGTTTATAGGCAGCTAAGGGACTATCCAGATGGATGGAATGTATAAGAAACAAATGTACTCAGACATATACACTTTTCCTTTCTCAGTTTTAATGAAAGTGGAAATGTTGTATTTCTATAGAACTTAAAAAATACTATTACCCATAATTCATAAGCTACTTTTCTGGCATCATGCAAAATGATAAATTATGACTTTCAATGATTTTAAACCTCACTCATGCTTTTCTGAGAATTTCTTTAAAACAAAACCCCAACACCTAAGAAATTATACTCTTTATCTAGTGCAAGAAATAGAATGGAATTAGAACATCACACAGAGCTTCCTCAGAAAGAAGAATCTTGGTACTTCTGTTCAAATTAGTTTCATTTTCACCATTTTGTCACTTTAAAGATGGACTAGAAAGTATGAAAATATGTGATAGTGAAAATAAAAATTAAATACAATCCTCGAGTATGGTAGCATATGACATATGTTTACGTATGGGAAAATCCTGGTTTCTCAGAAATTGACAGTAAAATTTAAACAATGTTACTGAACCAGGATTTCATTTTTTATCATGAGAAGTCAGTAAAAGGAACATTGCTTACTATAAACCCTTTGCAAAACATATGCTTAATTCTGATTTTGCTTAATTTCCTGAACACTATGCATTGGGTTTTGGATTTTACCTTGGCTTGCAATTTGTTAAGCTTTATTTTGAATTTCAGTGCTTTTTTTTTCATCTGGGATTTAAGAGCTCTTGGTATTTAGGTATCTAAATCCTGAAATATGGTTATTTCTTAGATTTGAGAAATCCTTCTTTATTTCCTTATCAATATGGCCTATAAGGTTTTGCCTTTTCTCATTTATTCACTTTGAAATGATTAACCAGAAATTATTAAAATAGTCCTAATCATTTTGCCAAGCTCTGCCAGAATACTATTATGAATTTGGGAAACAGCTCTACATTGCTGAAGTGAACAGAACTTTTGGCACTGTCATTAGTGGGAAAAGAATCAAATTCACTCTACTGTATGTAAACTGCAAATGACCCAATCTGCTAAGCCCATGAACAAAATCACTTGTGCCAAGCAGTTTCTCAAGACTGGTTCTACCAAAGTCTTCTGTAGTCACATTTGGCTATCAGATTGTTGAACGCATGAAAAGTTTTCAGCAAATAACACCCTGCTTAATAGCAAAACTTAATGAAAGTAGGAAAAGTTATTGACTCTCATTCAATAAAAAAAAAAGAAAAAAAAAAAAGATTGTCCAGCCAATTTTTGAAAAGCACTGCTCAAAAAATACTTTCTGCTAGCTGGCTACAGGCCAACACAAGAAATATTGGTTTTATTATGGAAGTTCATTTTTCTTTGTGCACAGAAAAACAAGAAAACTGAAAATATAATAGCAAGCTCTTGAAAACTTAACTCTGGAAAAATTATCTTTTCCAAGATACTTCCATTAACCTGCATGCATACATTCCAAAGTGTATTTATAATCTATGCTTACCTTTACACAAACAAATACGTACACATGACCTGCATTAATAACTTCATTTGTAATTTATGAATGATTGTGAAACTCTCTTTTTCATAAATAATATATACATCTACCTTCTTACTATTCTTTTTCAGTACAACTACAGTCTTTTAAAAGTGTCTAAAATTCTCATATATAGATGAAACCAATATTCTCATATAGAAGTACTGTGAAATATTTATTTTCATGAACATTACACAATGAGTTCTGCAGCCCATTATGTAGAAATAATTACAGTGGTTTTTAGCTCTGACAGTATTTTATTTCACCTCTTGCACAAGAAGAGTTAATCTAACACGTGAAATAGAAAATTCATATCAAATGTACTATCCACCACTCCTGTGCACTTTTAATGAGCTTTATTTATTTGAAATGAAGAAGCAATGCCAGAATTACATAACTAAACACTATGGATAGGTTTTGAACTGAAATTAACTAGAATAAACAACACTAGTGAATTGCTTAGGGAAAAAAAAATATATCAACACATCCCGATCAATCAAACCAAACCTTGAAAGAGACTGAAATAAATGTTACAAACAAAGAATTTTACTTTTTCACTTGCTGCATTTTTCTGGCTATTTGTCTTATTAAATGTAGCTAAGTCTTTTCCTATTTTACACTTGTACCTTAGTTTTATGTGAACAATGTTTATGTCTATCATTCAGAAAACTCAGTTTCCTCAGTGGGTAAAATAGGTGACATGCAGTATACTGACATAAACTCAATCAATTGAAATATTACCCTTACAATGTTTCTCTTACCTGCACCCCATCAGAAGCAGGGATATAACTGGCTCTTTTAAATGTGTCTGTAACATTTCTGAGAATTTCCACGGAAATCAGAAGGTCCCCTGCATAAAAATTTTTCCTCTGAGTTAAATCCAATAGTGTCTTGGTTACTTGGGACATGCCATCACCAGCCAACATCCTCTGTCCCTTGGCGAGGTGCTCTTTAATCTGTACCAGAAGAACAAAATATATATCAGAACCTACTTTACTGAGGAAAAGGTATGATAAATTCTAAACACAGCCAAAAATATTAAATATTAAAGCTATTATAATAGTAAATACTAAAGCCATTATAATAAAGTTCATCCTGTTAAAGAGAAGACAAAATAGTAGACTATGATAACTATTACTATGTTTATCAGAGAATCATGGATTTTATACTGAAAGATTCTGAAGTTTGTCATGTTTCACACATTCGCTTCTCTTTGGACACCAATAATTTCTCAATATTCATATTCTCAAAGGAACTCCATGGGCTGGAGTGGGTGGCTTTAATCTACTGCCACGATGTAGCAAGGAACTGTTCTTCCTCAGAGGAACAGCTGTACAATCACAGTTGCCACTCATTAAACAACTAAGAGCTCTAAAAGGGGTAAATGCTAAGGCAGTCCTTGTTATAATCTAGTTTACTATAGGAAAGTATATTCTTCACCTCTGCCAGCCCAGCTTGGCTAGTTAACACAAGAGTGATGGTTTAGGTGGAAGCTGATTATGGTGCTCTCTTCTGTAGCATTGACAACACAAAGGTGCTAGCTTGGAACTATCCAGTTTGTTTTTTCAAGAAATGTGAATTAAATTATTAATTGCTCCTGTGTATCAGCCAAGAGAGCATACTTCAGTGGTAGCTCTCCCAGCAGATCTGTACAGGGCTAGTGATAAAGGTAATCCAAAATGCATATGCTGGTAGAAGAATCCTCCTGATAAAAACCTGAACTTGTGGATCTGATTAATTCTTAAAGCTGACTCAGCATCCCAGGAAGATGCATAGTGTATCACAAAGATGACTGTCATGGTTTAACCTGGCTGGCAACTCAGC
>NW_009259863.1:800290-807738 GCF_000687185.1 Egretta garzetta
CCCCCCCCGCCAAGGCATGACGTTCTATGGTATGGAATAGCTTTTTGGTCAGCTTGGGTTAGCTGTCCTAGCTGTGTTCCCTCCCAGCTTGTTATGCACCTGGCCGAGCAGGAGATGCTCAAAAAGTCCTTGAGTAGTCTGAGCACTACTTGGCAACAACTGAAAACATCAGTGTGTTATCAACATTCTTGTAGTACTAAATCCAAAACACAGGACTATGCTAGCTTCTATGAAGAAAATTAACTCTATCCCAGCCGAAACCAGGACAATGTCATAAGACAAGCCAAGGCTGAAAAAGAGTGCATGGTTTAAACAACCTATTCTTAAATATGCATATGAATTTATGTATACAAACTCAAATTCTTCCAAACTGAAGCTAAATTAAAGAAATTATAAGTGACCTGAGACAGACCTCACTCTAAGCAGGAGGGCTGAAGAGAAAATTCTGGTTAACTGGCAACTAAAATGCTGACACCATCTCTGTTAATGTATCTTCAATTTCTTTTTAACTTGACCTTATTACTGATGTATAGAGGGAAGGATGGCTAAAGTAACACAATGTGATGGTGAAGTGGAAGGAAGAATGTAAAGGTGCTTTTTGTCACTTCCAGATCTCCCCAGCCACTTTGTGTGGATATGTGGGCTACGTTTAAAAAAAAAAAAGAAAAAGAAAAAACCAAACAAACAAAACCCCACAACAAATAAAAGGATAGAATATGTAGTAAAAATAGTACAGTGATTAAAAGCAATTTAAAAATGCAATCAACCTCTGACATACATGACATAAATAGTTTTTTTTCCATGCTGTTGGATCATATTTTGGTTACATTGTTAACCAGTCTTGAGATAAACTAGATATATGTAACACAGCTGGGGCTGGCCAAAGTGGCTGCTTCAAGTTATGTCTATGGCCTTATGTCACCTTTGTAGCAGCTGGGGATTGTTATGGACCACAGTAGGCTTGCCCAAACCCTAGAAATACTTAAGACTTGGGAGAACCTTCCTGCTGCAGCATGGACGGGGAATGAATTTCCTCCATACCATGAGTACAGAAGTACAAGCATAATTGTACAGTCAAATATTTTCAACAAAAATTTCAGTGAGGAGAACTGAGGCAGTTAATCTTGTTTTTTTTTTTAACAAATATGTCAGCAGAAATACCTCCCTCATTCTTCAGAATATTGTAATAATTCAGCAAGAAGCTTGCTTGCAGAAATCTTTTTGTGCTGTTTCTATTCATTTTAGAAAGAGGCTTTGAAAGCAATCATGTAGGAAAATAATGGTGGAGAAAAAGGTGTGAGAATGGAAAAAATTAATTTGAATAAATTCAGGGATCTGATATTTTATACAGAACATTATGAAATACTTTACAGGGAACAAGCAAAAGCAAACAAGAACTTGATTTGTGATTTTTCCTGTGAAACGTTGCTATTTGCTTCATCCACTCATATGTTGTGTCTGGGTAGCAAATTAAAAGACCATCAGCTAGCACAGTAACAGAGAATAGTAGAATGTTTGCTGGAACTTGTCCAGCTGTTCATTGACCCCAGAGCATATTTCCAGATTTTGAGGTTAACAATGTTCAGTGTGTCTTTAGTCAAGCCCAAAAGACATACAACATAAAAGACAGTCCATAAAGCTGAACTTCTAAATCTAACATGTGCCTCAGGATGTACTGTGGGAAAGGCCTCACACAACTTGAAGGCAGAACTTAAGAGAGAACAAAGAGGTTCTTTTAATTCCAGTAACAGCAGCAAAGTGATCAGTCCTCATAAAAACTCTCTGTGCTCTTATGCTTGTATAAAACACTGGTAGAAAAGCTGGTAGAAAAGCTGTTGAACTATTTTGCGTGCTATTTAATATTGCATTATTTTGCTTCCTTTTGCTCCGTCTGTATGTTCACCCTCCCATTTGCTTCTCCATGATCCTGCTAGACTTTAAACTCAAATTTTAAAGATGGAAGGGGCCAGTTTGTTATTGGTTTTGGACCATGAATAGCACACAGAAGCCTTGTTCTCAGCTGCTTTTGGAATGAAAATAATAAATTAAAATTATCCTAGTTTTGGCAGGGGTTTAGGGTTTTAGGCAAGTAAAGCTCTGTTTTCAGTGAAAAATTTTACAGATCTTTAGCAGCAGAAGTGGAGCTGTAGTATACCCTTTAGTGCTTTCAGCAAGACATTTTGATTGCTTTTGGACACAATGATAAAAAAGGTCTAGCAAATGCCCACAATACCACAGGACTAAATTATTACACCTACTTCAGAAGTAGCCAGAGTTGTGGTGCACGTGGTTTAAAGTACATCAGAATTATTGGCTCTTAAAATCAGAGCTCAGTTTGGAACTCTTTTAAAAAAAGAGTTATGCTTAAAAAAAAGCATACCCAGAAAGCTCAGCTCCCCAGCACTAATACACTTCCTCCCTTGGGCCACATCACTCGTACACAGCTTGATGAGCACCTTGTCTTCACCCTCTCAAACATCAACCCAGAAGTCCCTCTCCCTGATCCTTAGCTACCCCTCCAGGCCCACGTTGTCTTGAGTTAGACTATCAGCATACCCTTAGACGGAGCATAACAAAACAGAAGGTTGCAATGTGTTTAGGTAAGGAAGGGGGTGAAAATTAGAGTAAATTAGTAGAAAGTTTTGATTACAGACCAGCAAGCAATGTGCAAGGCAGGGTAAGAATTTGCAGCCTCTTTATTGTCAGTTTATTATATAATGTATTTTATTATACAACAGCCTACAGCTCCTAAACACAACTTTAGAATCACAGGCCATTCACTTAGTTGATGTAAACTGGTGTGACACTATTAAAGCCAATGAAGATGTCCAGGTTAGTATGAGTTGAAGGCAGTGGATTACTTGCACAGCTACCACAAGGATCTTTCAGTGTGAAAATACAGAGTATTCTCATCAGTAGTTAGTATAATGTCTTTCTCAACATACTGCTTTTCTATGCTACGGTCGCTGTGATATTACGCACTGTCCAAGAAAGCTATTTTGGTCACCACTGTAGGTCCTTGTAGTTCTCTGTGAAGGTCATTTTTTAGTGGTCTTACAGGCAGGCTTATTAAAAATAAAGTTTATGAGCTGAGAGATAGTGAAATGAAGCAGCTGTTAAAGTGATACTTCAGTTGTCAGCCCAATCTCTAGCCGCCTGCACTATATGGCTGCATACTTGAAAAATTACTGAAATGTTTAACTGGACTTTGACTCAGGGTCCAGCTGCCTTTGTCCCTCTATTTATCAGAGGGTATGATATAATAAAAATGCCTCTTTACAAAGTCAGACCTCCTAAGCCTCTGGAATTGGAGTACAAATTTATTACTGCATAATAATTACTGCAAAATTAACAGCTAGACATGGTTTAAAAGGACAGAAAACAATGAACCCTCAAGAAACCTATAAAAGATTGAAAAGAATGATTAATTTGAAGAGTAACTACACCATCATCCTTTTTCATTATTTTTTAAGATGTTGGATTCATGGCCAGGTATTACTAATGATGCCATTAACACATTTTATGGTAGTGGGGACTATAAGATCCCAAATTAGGAAGCCTTAGATAGAAGTGAGGAAAGATAGTTTGAAATAAAAAAATGTCCTGGAATTTCTTATAACATGCAAACCACTTTGCTTTGCACCTCCACAACTCAACACTAATATTTTGTAAAATATTTTTCACAATGCTCTTAAGATGCAGAAGAGGAAGGAATATTCACATCACCTGCAATAATGACTTGAATTACACAACTGTATTAGAAACCTAAAAGCTCTTAAGAGTGTTAGTTCCTCTAGAGAACAACCCAGAGCACCTGAAATCTTACCTTGGAAACTCTCAATTACTTTACCTGGCCTCTGTGGCTTCTAGTTTTGAGGCTGGAATTGATAGTAGCCCCTCAATAAATTTTAATTAATGATTTTGCATTGAACTTACTTTTATAGTTACCAGCATTGGGGTCCAGAAAGGTTGGAACCAAAATGCTGAAGTCTGTGTGCTTAAAGCTAGGCACATAAATTAGAAAGGCAGAAAATATATTTTTGGCAGCTGAAATATTCCCATAGGTATAATACTGCACTGAGCTGAACTCATGCAGCATGCTGATGTTTATTAAACTATAATGTGATGTCATTGTGAGAAAGCTCTTCCTTTCAGATTTGAGAAAAACTTCATTACAGGATGGTTTTTCTGATTCTTGACAGACAGTCCTTTATTTTAACACAGAATCTAGAAGCTTCATTTACTTTCCCTTGATATAATTAATTACATTTTATTTGTTTATTTTCAGGCTGTTTCAGTGTTCAATAATATAATTTCATCAATCTTTTAAAAGAAACAGAGCATGGTCTAAAGATACAGTTATGCATCTTCATGTATGCATCTGAATATTTTTAACCTAATGTCATATACAAGTCTTTCTTCTTTTGTATACATTCAACATTTTATGCAGCAGATTCCTAAAGCAATACAAAATAATTTTCCACTTTGTCATCAGTGAAATTAGTAGTCTTGGTCTTGATCATAATAACATGCTAATAAACAGTTTCTGCAGAGAAGAAGGAAATCATATATTCCCTTTGTTTATAATAGAAAGGGAAAAAGTAATTGGTATACCTTGTGTCAAGGAAGATTAAGGATATATAGTAAGGAAAACTTTTCAACTGTAAAGGGAATTATGTACCATAGTTTACCTGAAGAGACTATGCAGTCTTCCATATTGGAGGCCTTAATAACAGTCAAGAAAAAAACAAATGCTGGAATAATGCAAGTATAGCTGATTCTGATGGGACAGAAGCTTAGGCTGGATGATCTCATGAATTTCCTTTCAGTTCTATAATTCTGTAACAGGTCCCTGCAAATATTCTGAAACCCAAACAAAAGCCTCCTCTAATTTACCCCAAGCACAAATGTCAAAGTTTAAGGAGTGCCCTGAAACTGAAATTTTACCTTCCTGCATCTATCCACTGTCATGGTGTGCAGTCTGCTGCACCAAGTTTCTGCAGATACTGTGGCTCAATCTGCCTCTGTGCGCTCAGCTGAAATAATTCTAACTCTGTGCTTTAAGGAACTTATTCTGAATTTACATTAATGAAAAGAAAAATGAGGTTTTTTTTCATTACATACAAACAGTCATCCCCCTGTCATATATTTCTAATTTTTCTTAGGCAAGATACTTGTCAAAAGAGTGATTTGTTTTTAGGGAAAAGCAGCCAGCTTAATCACACAGATCTCTGCACTGTTCTAGGCATTTATCTCAGGCAAACTGCATCTCTGCACAGATGCCAGAGAAATCGTATGTGCTTTTCTGTATGTGATGAGGTGTATTGGAGAATCTTTGAAAAAAAATCATCTGGTATCTGTGGAAGTCTAACGTTTTTAGAAAAACAGCTGAGAGGGATGCATGGTTCTTTCTGCACTCTCTTTCTCTACCCTCTTTCACAAGAAGACTCCTATTATTTTGTTCAAGAGATGGGTTTTTTTTGCCACTTTAACCTATTCTATAATTCTTTTTTTTATCACCAACATCAGTATTGTCACTTATTCTAGTCCTTGAGATATAACCACCAAATAGGTTGTCCTGGTTTTGGCTGGGATAATTTTCTTCCTAGTAGCTGGTATAGTGCTGCATTTTGGATTTAGGATGAGAATACTGCTGATAACACACTGATGTTTTAGTTGTTGCTAAGCAGCACTTACATTAGTCAAGGACTTTTTGGATTCTCATACTGCCCTGCCAGCGAGGAGGCTGGAGGTGCACAAGAATCTGGGAAGAGACACAGCCAGGAGAGCTGATCCAAACTGGCCAAAGGGATATTGCATACTATATGATGTCATGCCAAACAAAAAACTGGGGAGGTTGGCCAGGGGGACAGGACCGCTGCTTGGGAACTGGCTGGGCATGAGTCAGCGGGTGGCGAGCAATTGCATTGTGCATCACTTTTTTTGTTTATTCTTTTATCATTATTATTATTTTCCCTTTCTTTTCTGTCCTATTAAATTGTCTTTATCTCAACCCATGAGTTTTACCTTTTTTCTGATTCTCTCCCCCATCCCACTGGGGAGGAGTAATGAAATGGCTGTGTGGTGTTCAGCTGCCTGCCAGGTTAAATCATGACAGTCCTTTTGGTTGCCCAATGCAGGGCTCAAAGGGTTGAGATAACAACAGATCTGACCAGAGTGTGTTAAAACAAAATTGTTATAAGCATTCATTATTAGCTTAATAGCCACCGTTAGCAATGTTGATTTATTTGATCTCAGAGTTGTTGTGCTTGTTCTCAGTTATGTTATGTAACACATTACTTGCTGTATATGTTCCCTGTTGTGCTGTTTATCTCTGGGGGCTGGATTAAGGTTATAATTTTGCTGTACTGTGTAGCAGTGGCTTATGATATGATCAAATTACTGTCAAGAGACTAATCTGGTATTTGTACTCAGCATTGCCATCATCTCTGTATTTCAGAAACCATCCCTCAGAAACTATTAATAGTTACATTCTTTACCTTTTTGTCCTTGGAGACCCTATTTTGGAGGAGACAAGGGGGGACACTTTCCCCTTCTCTTTGACCTTCCCTTTCTCCTCCAGGCTAGTTACAATAGCTCTTGAGAATTTTGAATAGTCTTGGGGTTTTCAAACTAGCAAGGTCCTATTGCTATGTCTCCTGAATGTGTTTCAGGTTTTCCTTAAGGTTAAACAACTATCTAACAATACCACCCAGAGATCTGCCCCAAGGCTGGTTAGTTATGAGTGGCAGGGTGTGGGGCATAGTACGGGCAAGTACCTAGGACAGTAGGCACCTCCAATGTTTTGGAATTTCACCCCTGAACAAGTGCAGAATCCTGAAAAACTAGTAAAATATTTGGGAAAATTATGCTGTCACCCTGGAAATTGCAGAGAGACACAGATCACTACAATGTGCTGGGGTCTGGCCCATGCCTACCAAGCCCTGTTAAACACTATTTAGTATCCTCAAGAGGAAGAAAAGACCTCTGGATCTGATGACAAAACAACAGGCACTGCAGCTATTCCAACCCCGGTGACAGGCACTGTGGTTACTCCAGCCCTCATGACATGCACTGCAGCTGAACCAAGAGAACTAATCTGTGCTCATATCAGTTGCCCCTACGCACAAGAAGAAATATCAGATGTGAAAGTCAGATCATTTAGTAAGAGAAGAAATGCCTACCAAGAATGTGAAGGAGGGAGGAGTGGACATGGCAGGCTACCATTGTCACCTGGCTGCTCCAATGCTGGGATAGGTAGCCTGGAGTTAGAGAGTAGGGAAGCACATGGAGGCTAGGGAGGTAATTCAAGATAGCCAGCATGGCTTCACCAAGGGCAAGTCCTGCCTGACGAACCTAGTGGCTTTCTATGATAGAGTGACAGCATCAGTGGACAAGGGAAAACCAACAGACGTCATCTATCTGGACTTCTGCAAAGCCTTTGACAC
>NW_009259863.1:808336-826861 GCF_000687185.1 Egretta garzetta
GCCTTTCAATACCTAAAGGGGGCCTATAGGAAAGATGGGGAAAATCTTTTTAGTAGGGCCAGCAGTGACAAGACAAGGGGTAATGGTTTTAAACTAAACCAGGGTAGGTTTAGACTGGATATAAGGAAGAAATTCTTTGCCATGAAGGTGGTGAAACACTGGAACAGGTTGCCCAGAGGTAGTGGAGGCCCCATCCCTGGAAACATTCAAGGCCAGGTTGGACGGGGCTCTGAGCAACCTGATCTAGTTAGCGGTGTCCCTGCTCCTGCGGGGGGGTTGGACTAGATGACCTTTAGGGGTCCCTTCCAACCCCAAACATTCTATGATTCTATGATTCTATGATTCTATGAAGCCAAGCAGCTGAGAGTATAAGGCTCTGGTGGACACCAGTGAACAGTGTACCCTAATGCCATCAAACTATAAAGGGGCAGAACCCATCTGGATTTCTGGAGTGACAAGAGCATCCCAAGAGCTAATGGTATTGGAGGCTGAAGTGACTTAGCTGGGAATGAGTGGCAAAAGCATCCCATTGTGACCTGCACCAGAGGCTCTGCGCATCCCTGGCATAGACTAACTCAGGAGAGGGTATTTCAAGGACCCAAAGGGTACCAGTGGGCTTTTGGTATAACTGACTTGGAGATGGAGGAAATGAAACAGCTGTCTGCCATGCCTGGTCTCTTGGAGGTCCCTTCTGGTTTGGGGTTGCTGAGAGTTGAAGAACAATGGTTGCCAATTGCTACCACAATGGTGTACCAGTGGCAATATCACACCAGCCAAGACTCCCTGATTCCCATTCATCCGTAAGCTGATTTGTCAACTGCAGAGCCAAGGGGTGATCTCTCTCACCCTTTAACAGTCCCATATGGTCAGTGTGAAAGTCTAACAGAGATTGGAGAATAAATTAAACAGGAGATAGTTCATGCAGTAGCCCTAGGGCCAGTCCGGGCAGGGCAAGATGTAAAAAATGTGTTCTATACCACAGCTGGAGAGAATGGCCCTACCTGGAACCTCTGGCAGAAAGCACCAGGGGAGACTTGAAGCCAAACCCTAGGGTTTTAGAGTCAGGGGTACAGAGGATCAATTGGTACTCCAATTGAAAAAAAGATATTGGCAGCATATGAAGGGGTTTGAGTTGCTTCAAAACTGGTTGGTACTGAAGCTCCCCCTGGCACCCTGACAGCCAGTGCTGGGCTGGGTGTTCAAAGGCAGGGTCCTTTCTCCACGTCATACAGCTGACAGTACGTGGAGTAAGTGGGTCATATTGATCAGCAAATGGATGTGTGGAGTTTAGCTGCCTGTCAGATTAAACCACAACACAGGTGACAGAGAAAGTCATTATAAAGTTTCAGTATTTTGATTTCTGCACGGATTCAACAAAACTTCTTAATACATATTTTGAATAGATAAGACTGGTCTTTGGCAGAATAATAAATGGCTCCAGGGATGAGAAATAAATAATCATTAAACAGATCACTTCTTTTGGGGTTGGGCTTTTTTCTTTTTGTACTTATCACTGTGTTTGTTGACCAGGATTTCTATTATTATTTTATTAAGTATTGCTATGAAATGCTCCAATTATCTGTGATTAAATCCTGCTTATGTTGGCATGCTGTGTGAGAGATCTTGTTGTTGTTATTGTTGTTTCCTTTTTTAACCAGAGGGCATGTCTTCAAGATTTGTGTTATCTATGTATAATGCAACATGACAATAGGAAGAGTTGAGAGGAAAAAAGAGAATGACAATTCTGAGAGGGTTGTTTTCACTGTATGACAGGCATAGCATTGCTTGAGGTAGTCTCCTGGCTCTCCATTCTGACTGAATGGCTGAGACTAGGGGTCACAGAGGGACATACTACGAATTAGTTGTCTGTCTTTTTTTATGGTACATGGTTATCCTGGTAAGTATGTGTCCCTAAAACATAAAGCTCTGATTAACTGCTTCAATTTATATGTTTATTTGATTTTAACCAATTTCTGTATTTATTTGATTTTATGTTTCTACACAGTCATTCCACTGACACTCACTTCTGTTTCTAGGACAAACCAGAATCATTTTCTCAAGGAAATTAGCATTATTGGGGAGCCCTAATTTCTGCATGGGAGTACTGTGTTAAGTAGCAGGCAAGAGAAAAATCCTTTGTGCCTCACATACTTAACAAATCTGAGCTTAAACATGGTAGGGGAATGCAGCAAATGAGGTAGTGGACAAAAAAGCAGGGGAATGACTGTATGTGTAACATGCTGTGACCACTTCTTTGCCACTAGCTGCCTAGCCAAATTCCTGCAGTCATTCTGCAGCTGTGCTGGAGAGAAGGTTGCTGGAGTCCTGGTAGACTTTAAGGGAAATTAGATGAATTCTTTCTTTATTGAGTTCCTAAGTGGCCTTCATCTCTTGTTTTCCCTCTGGCCATACCCTAGTGGAGTTTGTCTGTTGGCTGCAGTGTTGGTTGGTTTGGGATATCAATGCGATTGGGGAGCACTCAGCTGCTCACTGCTGCAACAGACACAGCAGCAACAGAAACCACAGGAGCACATTTCATTTAACACACAGATTACTCTTTGGTAAATCAGACATGGAAAGATGATTATGGATGCTAAGATGATAGTGGGGACTTTCCTTTGAATTTAACAAGTGGGATTGGTTGGCTATTAAAAAGAAGATATTCAAAAGCAGAAAGGAAGAAAAGCAACTTATCCGGTCAAATTAAGTTGTGATGTGCTTATGCAGAATAGCAGGTAAAGGTTTTCTCCCACTGTATAACGTCTCTAAGATTGGGGTGCATGTGTATGTTGGTGAGATTAAGCACTATAATTTCACAAATGGAGACAGTACCCCAGTGGCTTTAAACACACCTCACTCTCCTGATCCTACGCTGCTCAGTTCTGGTGCCTATTGTAACACAGACAGTTATGAAAAAAACAGCCATTCACTTGGGATGGAGAAGTTGGTTTCTAGACTCCATATTTCATATGAGTGGCTGCAGTACTGGATTATTTCCTGTCTTTGCCAAATTGCATATTTATTTACAGAGAGAGAAGCAGATCTGCTATGAGACTGAGAAAGCCAGACTAACCTTATAACATGGTGTTAAAAGCACTCAAAACCTCAGCGTTTCAGTCCATGCAATGAGTTTGGCAGGGCAGAGCAGGCAGAGCTTTCTCACAACTAAAGGAGTGCCCTCACCATCAAGCAATCAGCAATACTGAATTCATTAACTTTTTTCCAAAGTTATAATCTCCTCCCATGCAGAGTAGGAAAATGTTAGTGAGGCAGGGGAGAAGTGTTGCCTGCCACAACCTCTTGATCGGTTGCTTTCTGATGAGAGAAAACGGTTTGCCATGCTCCTGTCAAGTTACGGAGGTGACAAAACAGAGCCGACTCCTGTAAATTCTCAGCTTGCAAGGGAGGCAAGGCAAAGAAAGTAGATCATTTACTGATATAACTCCCCTGCCTATCAAAGGCTGTGAAGGTGAAGATGAAGAGCTGGCATATACCAATACAAGGATAGACTGAGACAGAATAAAAATGTTGTTATTGAGGCCTGAACATTCAAATCTGCAAAACTAAGCCTGGATGCTTTGCTCTGCAGCTATATAGAAAGAAATGAAGCACTAAACTAGCAAAAAAGAAGCTGTAACTTTTTTAGGAGGAAACCTTTCATTCTACAGAGTACAGCAGTCATTTCAGTAAGGAGTACATGGACAGGCTGATACGCTGCCCTTGTAATATAATTTGGAAAAACAAAATCATCTCTAACGAGTTGCAGCTGAGCAAATCATTATTCACCTCAGAGTTCTTTTTATCAAATTATATTTTAGCCAAGCACTTGCAAATTGTGAATAATGTTGCTGTGGAAAAAGGGGAAACAAAATTATAGTATGAACTAGAAGCAGCAGAAATGCTTTTTTATGGCTATATTACCAGTCTGATATGCAAAGATTCACCTGCATAAGTTCCCATACTCCTTCACAAGTGCTCATATCTTGACACCACTCTGATATTTCATATGCAGATTTTTCCTTCCTAACTCTCAAGAGTTAAGAGGCTTTTTGGCCTTCCAACTTCCTGTTTTGGATAGAAAAGCAGTCCAGTTTGCACGAATGCATGCTTGATTTAGGTGTTATCTCACTCAAATTGGCACAAATTAGTACCTTAGTTTTATCAAAGCAACTAAATGTAGAATTTCATCATCCAAGTTTCAAAACTGTGCTACATAGGTTTAGAAAATGGGCTGTAGAAGTAGAGGTTTTCTGATGATATTGGAGATGACCTTTAGAAACAAGGTGTCTTGACGACAGGCTTTAGTCTTCCTTATTATTTATGAGCATAGTACAAATCTCTTGCAAACTGTGCAAAACCATTTAGAGGAAGTCTCGCTTTAGGCAAAAGAACTATTCTAGTGTGTGATATTACCAATACTTTTAAGAAGATCCCTCACAAAAATATCTTTTTTCAGATCGAATAAATCCTATCACTTAAAACGCATGCATAAGACAGTATAAAATAGAAATAGCCTATATATTAAAGTATTTTCTCCATTTACACAAAATCAGTTTCTAATACTCTGTGGTAAGATCCTATTCATTAATGGTTTTAATTAAAAATGGTCATACAAGCTTCAAAAATGCATTTCATAAAGACCTCATAAGCTATGAAAACTCATTGTTCTTCCATACCAAACTATTTTAAACTCATTTTCATTTTCTGCATTAGCTCCAATTCTTTTGTTTCTTGGGTTTTGTTTTTTGGGGGGTTGGGGGACGGGGTGAGTGGTTTCTTTGTTTTGGCTTGGTTTTTTGTTTGGTTTTGTTTGCTTTGGGTATTTTTCTAATTTAGGCTGTCATCCGTAGAATGGATTAAGAATAGATGAAGAAGTCTTTAGCTATGTCTCTCAGAAGCAGCTGTTCATAGAAAGGATTATGTCAGATGTTCCTGTTTCTGGGGTCTTGCTTCTTAGTCTTCTTGCTTGTAGTTTACCAAATTTGATAGGCTTCAAGGGAGTATGAAAATTAAATTAACTCTTATTTGAAGCATTTCAGTGACTTTTTTTTTAGATACCATCTGAGGTAGGCCTCTGGGCTCCTAATCACTTATTCTATTCTTGGTCATGCAATCACTCACATCCATTCATAGTACAAATAGCTGAATTTCTTATTCGCAGGAAAGATTTTACCCTGTTTAACTGAATGAAGTAAAAAAAAAGAAAAAAAAAGAAAATATCAAAGCAGAGCATGAAATTTGTCAGCAGATCCAACCCACTTGAGGTGTGCTTGTTGAAACTTGCAAGAACAAGAGAACTGAAAATTGGGGGGAAAAAAAAAAGTCTTAGAGAATGCATTTTCCATTGCATTACTTTTTACAGTGAAGACTAGATGTCTTCCTATAAGAGATATGCTAGTTTAAGAAGAAGTCATGCAGGAAGTCATGCTAATTAATCATGACGGTCCCTTTCTAGACTCAACATCTACAAAGCAAAAAAGATCAAACCAGAAATTAGATTTCGCCTTATATACTAATTGATTGTTGCAGCAAGAATAATTCATAGCTTACTAACATACACTCAAAATCCTGGAAATGAAATAAATGTGAAAGACTAAATTTGAAGTTCAGTCTGTCTCAAAGTATCAATTACACAGCCCAGTTGGCTAGATTGTGGCAGCCAAAATACATACATGCATTTATGTCTTTTTCTTTAATTTCTTTGTGCCATAAGATTCAGTTTGCAATCTCCCATGGCAATGCTAAACCTGTAAAATTCCAGGTATGTGGAATAATACTGTACAATATTTTTGAGATATCTTTCTTTTACCTTGGAAAATACTAGTCCAAATTAACCAAGTACTAGCTCAAATTCAGGTAAAATAATTAGGCAGACCATTTTCTGCTTCCAGATCAAAAGAAGATAATACGCAATCAGGAGAATACTTCATAATATTATACAGTCTAAGTTTGGGTCATTAGATCATCATCTAATCTGCCTTTCTATATATAACAGTCCATTAAGCTACCAACAGATACTCTTTAAAGAGATTAAAATATGCCAGTTAGACCAAAGGAGTTCAGTTTTCAGAACATGAAACATTTGCCAAAGGTAGAAAGAGATAACAGACTTTAACAAGGTCCGTAACTTCTGCTATAGCAGTAATTGATTTGGTAAAATGGTCCAAAATCCCAAACCACGTCTATCCCACAGAGGGGAAAAAACCCTCCAAATTCTGAGAATACAATCTGGAATTAGAGAAAGCATTCCTCCCTGTTAACTGAAATCTGGTGATCAGAATGTGACCAAGAACTACCCAGAAGGGACTGAAGAAAGGATATCCTCTGCCACTAGATCTTATTCAACCTTATGACTTTACTTCATCTCCATCCACAATAAAACAGACACTTGGAAGACTTTCTTTGCTGTAATCTCCTCTTTCTAAAGAACACATTTAACAAATTGCGCATCACTGGGCAACTTATTCCTTCTTAGCTTCAAGGATGACTGTTAACTGTCCTGAAAGACTGTGGTTGACTAAGAGAATTTTCTTAATGCAAAGATGCAGATACGGCAAACACGCTAGAGCAATACAAGAAATCCAGAACAAAAACTAATATATAATGTGTGAAGTTGCTTTTGCTGTTCACCAAGTTGTTGCTTGATCCTCTAGCTGACGATTCCAGAAGTCAAAGCATACCTGTTTATCACTTTGCATTTTCCACTTACAGTGCTTTAATAAGAATAATCCTAATTAGGTTCTTTAAGTATTATTATTAGAGCTAACCAAATAATTTCCCAAGGGTTTATTTCACGGATTTTGGCATTTTTGTCCCTTAATTTGTTCAGTGAATAATTTTTCATGTTAGTCAACCAGCTGTATAAGCTGGTCAAACAGTATTTGCTGAATTCATTTGATGACTGATTTGTACCAAATGTTGGATAAATTATTCATGCCTAATTGGTTCCGTTGTTCAAAGAGGTCTAATTATCATCCCTAGTTTTAAAAGGGACCCGTATTCCATAGTTCACAAGGTAAAATAAACTAATGAAAGTACAGGCAGTACATTTGTGGCATAGCTGAAGTGCATCATCCTCTTAACTGCTTTTACTCAAGTGCAAGCTGACTGCCAATCTCCACTCCACAAGCCAAACTGTTCCCCTTCAATGTTTCATCATGTTCCAGTGTATAGTCTCTTCAGAGGCCCTGTAGCTATTATGTTTTTATCATACCAGGGATTTTCTGTATTCTCATGTGGAGAGGTATGAACATTAAGAAGGAACAGTAACTAGGCACTAATTCACAAGATCAGAGATAAATTTCCTGCTTACTTGGTCTCACTCAGTTCCCCATGAACAAAAAATGGAGATGTAGTAAAGCCTGATCCCAAGCATATGTTGAGGAGATGTATTAATGCCAGATTGTAAACTACTCTGAAACTGTTGGAATAGAATATTAAGTACAATATTTATATATGTATCAAAACGTGGTCCATGTACCTAGACAATTCCATTTAACCAACAGAAAACACTGCACTTTTTTGAGGAACCAATACCCTGCATCTGAAGTGCCAGTATATGCCTATCCTGAGTAGAGGCAGTAATTCTGCCTAGCACATTCTGTAAGTGGCTGGGAAAAAAGCTAAATTATTCATGGTGCTGGGGGTTATGAGCAAAGTATATTATCTTTAGCATTACGAGTATTTTTAACTTTACTGACTCTTCATCTTTTGCAAATAGACTTCCAAATGGATTTTGAGATGAAAAGATAGTGCCATTTTAGCATAATTTATATAGCTACCATATTGGTGTCCATACAAGCCTTGAGTGAAGCTGAAGAACATGCAGCACTAGCTGGGTTTCTGCTGCTTTATTACTGCTTATTAAGGGTTGAAATTTGTCCCATGTCACTTCCAGGTGAGTAATAGAGACAGCTGTATAAATACAAGGGGCTTTGTGCATGAGGCAGTGAACCTACTCATGTAGAAAGGAAACGGTTTTCAGGGGTCAATCACCAGTGGTTATGTGGTAAAATTCTATACTATATATAGCATAATGTTCTGGCTTTATGTGGACATCTGCTGAAAACCTGTGTTAAGGTTGTTAGAGGAAAAGGTTATATTTAGGAAGAAAGTAAAAATCATGCTATTAGAGTGGAAATCTATGAATTAACTTTTCAGGATTTCTGCCTTGTGTGAATTTCCAATTTTCTGGAAAGCCACAGAATCACAGAATCATGGTTGAGGTTGGGAGGGACCTCTGGAGATCATCTGGTCCGACCCCCCAGCTCAAACAGGGTTGTCTAGAACAGGTTGCCCAGGACCATGTCCAGATAGATTTTCAATGTCTCCAGGGATACAGACTTCACAACTTCCCTGGGCAACCTGTGCCAGTGCTCCGTCACGCTCACAGTGAAAACAGTTTCCTGATGTTCAGACAGGACCTCCTGTGTTTCAGTTTGTGCCCATTGCCTCCAGTCCTGTCACTGGGCACCACTGAAAAGAGCTTGGATCCATTTTCCTTCTAACTGTCCCTTCCAGTACTTATATACATTGATAAGATCCCTCCTTAGCCTTCTCTTCTCAAGGCTCAACAGCTCCAGCTCTCTCAGCCTCTCCTCACAGGAGAGATGCTCCAGTCCCTTAATCATCCTAGTGGCCTTTTGCTGGTCTTGCTCCAGTCACACCATATCCCTCTTGTACTGGGAAGCCCAGAATTGGACACAGGACTCCAGGTTTGGCCTCACTGATGGACACATGCAACCCTGAACTTCTCTTCTTACAGACCAAGCTGCCCAAATGTAAGGTGTTTCTATTATATAAATAGTAAATACAGGTAAATAAAATAGCCATGGGAATATTGTCTAGCCCTGAGGCCAATAAGCACAGACAGCTTGTATCTCTCAAGCTATAAAAAAGCCCTTTGTTTTCCAGGAAAATGATGGTTTTATTGCCTGCTGGGAATGGTCTCTCTGCCATGCTAGCCTCCAAAGGATGCTAAGCATTGTTTGGGAGTGCGCACTGGTATGGTGTTAAATCATGTCAGGGAGTACGTTAACAGATGATAACAGTGTAGATGACTGCAAGGATAGTGTTTAAGCTTGAGCAGTCAAACTGTTTAATTTATTTACTAATACAACTGTAAGATTCCAGTCCAGATTCTGTGTAGCCAGGTTAGCAGGGTCTGTGGCCAAGGCAGTTTCCTCTGGCCCCAGCATATGAAATGCTTTTCTTTATAGAGAGTATTTGCTTGGACGCAGCACCATGTGAATTCAACTACATGACCTCTGGGCTGGTTCTGGATCATATATGATTTGTTTGGAGGGTGAAGAGGCAGGGACCTGTCTGTATTCCTCTAGGTGGGCATGCTTTAATGTATGAAATATTGTATATATATTAAGTATATCGGCTGCTTTAAATCAACTTCAGAAATATCATTTGTTAAGAATATACACCTACTTTTGTTTTATGTATTTCAGGTAAGAAATGAAAGGGATCCAGCTCAGACTCAGATTTTATGGGAACATCCACAGAACTGAGTGACACCCCCCACAACTCTTGGTCTGAGTTGGTGAAATAACATTATTGGTAAGTTAAGCACACCGAGGCATCTCATAAATGCTTTCATAAGCACACATATTTATTATAGCAACACCGTCTGTCAGCAACTTCCTTATAAAGCCTTATTTTTGGGGATTTATAGAGCTAACATATGTATCGTGGGGGGACAAGCCTACATTTGCAGGGTGATGACCTTATAGGTCTTTACCTCTATTTTCTACTATTCTTTAAATATGCTGTGTTGTTCACTTTGAGAAGCAGTAAGATGTAAGACAAGCTGATTTTCTTTGTGAACAGCTCCCAGGTGTAAAAGAAAACCACTTTTCTCCTTTAACTTGTATGCATATAAACTAGACTGAAATTTTGTGCAGCAATAACATGATGGTCAGATGCTTGTATAATTTTAAAGAAGCTTTAACTATTTTTAAATGTTCTTTGGCAAAAGATTATTTCACAGTGTGGTCTAATCGTATTTGATATTTTAAAAAAGGAAATACAGAAGAATAGATAAATCTGATCTGGGTTAGAAATGCCTTGTTTTGTCCAACAATGACCCCTTCCTGTCAGGCAGACTTGCAGCTCTTCAAAAAATATCAGCACCTCACCAAAAGTTAGCCAGGTAAGTCAAACCACTGAATAACATGAAAAAGCATTTCCCAGTGTTTGGGTTGTTTATGAATGTCTTCTAGTAATGGCATAAAAAAAAAAGGCTGAATATCTCTACAGTCAGTGGCATGAGGATCAACAGTATGAATAAAAGTTGATATGAAATGTAAAAAAGTAAGAGCAGAGGAACAAAACCCTAAAGGGATGGTCTTCTGGCCAAGCAGGTCAAGTTGATTAAAACCTCTAAAATATTTCAAAATCCTTTAAATATTTCAGAAGTTTGTAATATTTAAATGCAAAAATAGCAAGTAAAAGAGAAGTAATTTGCTTTACTTTGAAATATCTCAGTGTTTTCAATCAAAAATGTGAATTCTTTGTTCTGCAATATGTTTATTAGTATTTAGTATGCAGAACTGTATATATAACAAACAAGAGGAGTTGGAAGCTATTGTGCTGCTAGAAAGCTACGACCTGATTGCCATTACAGAAACTTGGTGGGATGAAACCCACGACTGGAATGTAGCTATGGATGGCTACAGGCTGTTCAGAAGGGACAGGAGAGGAAGGAGGGGTGGAGGCGTTGCCCTCTACATCAAGAAATCGTTACAGTGTGAAGAGCTGACCCTGAAGAATAGCCACGAGCAGGTCGAAAGCTTATGGGTCAAAATCGGAGGAAGAGGCAACAAAGGGAACCTGGTGGTTGGTGTCTACTACAGGCCGCCAGATCAAGGGGAGCCGACTGACGAAGCGTTCTTCCTCCAGCTCCGGGAGGCTTCGCGCTCGCAGGCTCTTGTCCTGCTGGGGGACTTCAACCACCCCGACATCTGCTGGAAAACCAACATGGCAGCAGGTTGGATGGGGCTCTGAGCAATCTGATCTAGTTAGCAGTGTCCCTGCTCACTGCAGGGGGGTTGGACTAGATGACCACTAGTGGTCCCTTCCAACCCTAAACATTCTATGATTCTATCATTCTATGATTCTATGATATTACCTACAGTCATTGCCTTTACTGTGCTATTTACTAAAATACAGAGTCTAAGCAAATGAAATACAAATTTATTGCTGTCCATGCCCATAAAGTATGTTGAGACATACTATATGCAGCTGTTGCAAAAGAATAAAATATCAAAAATATAAAATGCAAAACAGTTACAGCCAACTTACTGTTGTTTTTCCCAGCACGAACACTAAAAGGATAGTGCAACATGCGGACAGCTATATAAAATAGGGAAGTTTCTCTGTAGTAGGGAAAATTGCTTTGACACTTTATTCTGTTTTATTTTAAAAATAATGCTTTGGCTTCCCCTGAAACTGAACCCCAGGCCTCAATTAAGTTGGAATCTAATGAAACAAAAATGCAGCTCAAAGGACTTAATCAAAATCTCCTCTAAGTGGTAAGCCAGATTTGATAGTCAGGCTATACTTTTCAAGCCACCAAAGTGTTTTAAACATGCTACGGAAGCATTGCATTTGGTTGAGAGGTTGGGTAGTTACAAAACACATGGCTGTATTAGTGCCCCTCTGATGAATGATTAATGGAGCAGTGGCCTTTGGAAAAGCAGGCAGAGTAATAAGAATGTCAGTAAAATATATCATGCAGACAAAAACCACTGTCCATAAGAATCTTCAAAGGACCTCTTCCCAGATAATATTAACCTGGCTAAATTCTTTGGCTATGGAAACAGAATGTAATAAAAATACCTAGCATATACCATGGCAGTATGTTTATAATGCAATATATACAGTGTATTACATCTATGCATATAAACATATTTAGGCAGTAGATAAATGTATAATTCATATGCTTTACAAAGAAACTTTTTGTTAAGCATACTGAAAAAATCCCATAATGTTTCTTCATCTAGAGTTATTTTACTTTTTCCAAAGACACTGCAATAGCTTTACCCTATAATCATTTCCTTTTGTTACATTTGAAGGTGAAGTTCTAAATTTGATAACAAAAAGAAATGTCATTTCTGACTTCCTAGTGTGCGATTAAAGAATTCAAGGCATTATAAAATTACTCAGCAGGTCACTCTTCCAGTAAATCTCATTTATTCACATCTCATTTTCTAATAAACCAAAACATGTCTTACCTCTGATCCCTAAAATTTCACACAGTGGACATGAAAAAAGGGAATCTGATTCATTTTCCCACTTCTACAGTAAGACCTTTAAAGCTTCTTTCACTCAAACACAAGCAATATACACTACTATAAATTATTCTTTTTAGGTCTATTTTCCTCCTGGTATTTCCTATCAGAAATCTGACCTGAGAGTAAATAAGTAAGTTTTTTTTCATGCCAAAGATTAGTAATGAATAAACAGAGCAAGTACTAAAGCTGGCTTTGCACCTACTGAATGCTGCAAGTGTCTGTACTCATTTGATATGCATCTAGCAAAGCTTGGATGTTCCCAGAAGGCCACTCCATGAACACTGAGAGAGCAGCGTCTGCTAGTGGTGCCTGTAAGTCACAAAGAAAACAGAAAATATTTATATAAGTGAGAGCAATTGGAAAGAAGGAACCTTATTTAAAGTACATTCCATGCTATTTTAAAAGCACACACAGAACCAATTTCATGCAATGATCATAAGTATATAGAGAGCAGTATAAGATTCTGAAACACATTTCAATGTTCACTTGTGGGTTTTTAGCAGTGTTTTCTTAATTGAAAAGATTTTTATGTTTTGCCTCATTTTCATCAGTTTGCTTGATAGGTCCTGTCAAATTGATTTCTTCTCAGCTTTTTGTCTCTGGCTATAATGCATATATCTATGTGTATACATAGATATACACCACAGACCCATACACATATGTAAGCTATAAGAGACAGTATATGTACATGTATATGTACATGTATATGTATATGTATATATGTATAACGATATATATGTATATGCCTATGCAAATATCTCAGGTTTGTATAGATATAGTCACATATATGCATATATACATATGTATACAAATCTAGTAATGATTATGTCTAGAACACAATGCAAAAGATTTCTATCCTTTTTTTATCATCATATCATTTTAAAGTAATACTGTACCTGTGGCATTGAGAGGACATCGATTGAATGCCATGTCCCCAGCTGGGGTCCTTTTCCACACCATTGACATCAAGTAGTCTTCAGGACATATCTCATAAGGTGCTGCCATTTAGAAATGAGAATTTAAATAGAAGCATTAATGTAAAACAGATATTTTATATCAGAAAAGTAAGTTTTCAGTCTTATCCTGATTTTTTCCTGAAATGTATATGTTAACATCATTTGGTTTAATTTTAAGAATCAAGTACAAAAATGCAAAAATTCAAATGCTGTAAAATGTTATGAGCTGTGATGCTTATCTTACACAAAAAATTTTAAATATTTTTCTAAAACTTAAAGTGTATGTGAAAGAATCAGTTCTCAAACCACTGTTGAAACATTAAATGTGGTAAAGGTATCAAATGAGAGCTGTATATTCTGAAGACCAAAAAGCAGATTATTTCTTTGAAATGTGTTGCAGCACAAGTTGGTAATTAAGCAAGTATAGTCAATAATGTGGGACTGAGTGGCTATAAAACAAAATGGCCTTTTACTGGTTATTGCAATACCATTTAAATGGAAAAATATTTTCACAATTTCATAGTAACAGAACTGCATAGGGAAAAAGAAGGCTCTGCAAATGCTTCATGTTGTATTTTCACATGCTCATGACTTACAGGTTCCTTTTGCTCTTTGTATTTTTACTGTAGTTTCCCAGTTTATGATTTTTGAGTAAATTAGATTAACACAGCAAACATCTGGCTGAAGTAATCTCACAACTTAAAGCACTGACAAATGCTAGTTACTGAAGTTTCCTTCACTCCAGTTCAGAAGGGAAAAGCCATGAGTTGTTTAAAAGTATTACTATATATACTTCAGGAAAATTGTAACCCCACTATATTACAGCAAAGCAGTTACAAAACAAGAAAAAGGAAAAGAGAATGGAAATGCTATCACTATGGTAGATGGAGTGATAAGGCAGAAAATAATTCAATGATTCACCCATGGTTGCATGGGAAATCTCTAGAAGAGGCGGGAACAGACTACAGATTTTGCCCGTACCATTACCTAACTTATAAAACTGTCCATCTTCCCTGTTTTGTACTTCAGCAGAAGAGTGAGGCGAGTAAGGGAACTGAGCAGACCTTTGCACAAAGCTGTACCCTCTCTTTCTGGAGGACAAAGAATACCTTGCAGATGGCTCAGTAATACTAACATGAATCAGAGCTGAGCAGAAAAATTGCTTGCTAAATTTGCCTCACCATCAGCATTCCTGAATTGTAAATCAAGACAGTTGGTGCTGCTAAAAAAGCAAGAGATCCATTAATGGCAAAACCCAAAGAAAGTTGATTATATTCATAATCTGTAATACTAACACTGCTTCAGACATGCCCAAAAAGTGAGTGTATCAGGTCAGTGTTACAATGGCAAAAGCCAGATTTTGATAAACACAAACCATCTGGTGACATGAGCAAATGCAATTACCATCCTATTATGACCTTATAAACAAAAGAAATTTTCTGATTCAGGGAGTGTAAATTAACATAATAAGGAGGTAATATTATAAATTACGTAAATTTGCTAAAGCTTAGAGCTCTTTGAGAAGTATATTTGTCATGCAGCTGTGGCCATTTCAAACGTGTTATGTTCACTAATCAACACTTTACGTTTTGATTCTCAGAACTAAAACTTTTGCTTCCCTCCAAATACTGAAAGTTTAATGTGGGTTTTTTTCTGAAAAAAAAATGTACATGCATATATATGCCTCTTTATATACAGCATAATTTCTCTTTTATGTTAGCAGGTCACAGGTAATATCAGAGATTTACCATCTGTTTGGAAGGCTACTACTTGTGTGTTTTTGCGTCACACTTTTCAGAACTCAGGATTATGTTTTAACTTTAGCCTAGTGCCAGAGATGATCTGTGCACCTGTGTGTTGTGTTCAAAGTAAAAGGCCCAGAGTTATCAGGAAAGAGGTGTGGGAGCAAGTCAGAGCTTGGAAGAGGCATCACTTAGCCCAGGCAAAGAAGTTTTCCTGGTCCCTGGCTGACTCTGTGCTTTTCAGTGCATTGTACAAATACCTTGGATCAAGCAATGCTGCGCATAAAAACCAAACCAGTTCTTCCCAAAGCTAAAGTATATCTGGCAGAGCTTGCTAATCGGGCACCCACCTACATTAAAGCATCTGTGAGGCTCCAACCCATGTTGCCCATGGAGACATTACAGTCATGCTGGAGTGGTATTATATCTGAGATAAAAAGCCTTGCTGGCCCTGCTGACTCTTCTCAGGACCAGTTCAAGTATTTCTGTAACTAGGGCATAATTAATTCATAACACGCCCACAGATAAATGTGGGTTAGCTGTAGAAAATCATACAAAATTGCTAAAATTTAGAAGCAAACAGCAAATACTGAGGTAAATTTGCTAAAATTGGCAAATAAAAAGCAGATCTCTCTTTCACCGATGATGTGATTCAGCCGTATCTTCCCACACAGAGCATGTACTCAAATTTACGATGTTATACCCCTGTAATGATAGGCCTGAATTCATCCTACCTAAGCACAGTCTTCCTCTGACATTACTGGTGAGAGGACATGCATCTCCAATAGGCAATCAACCCACCTGGGAACTGAGGAAGCTCTGTACAACACACAGACAAAGCAAGAGACATGCACAACCTCACAGATTTTACGATACACCTAGGCAGCTAACAAATATGGGAAAGGATAATAAAAGGGTGAAGCGAGTTAGCCAACACCACACAGTAGCTCACAAATGAAGCTAGAATTACAGATCCTCTCTTGAATCCTAATTCAATGCCACAGGCACAATTATCTTAAACAAAAGCAATAGAAAAAAGGCTTTTGAACGTCTTGTAGAATAGTGTTGTAATCAGAGATAAAACAAACCCCAAAGATTTAATTTTATTATTTAGTTGTTGACAATTATTTGAATCTTCCCCCTTCTCATATTCTATCTTATATAGCTAGTATTACCTTTGAAGAAACCAACCTTCAGTAGGAAATCATTAGCTAGTCTTTGGCAGCAGTTGTGCACTGTTATCTTTTTGTTAATAAAAATGGTAGTCTATCATTGTTTTTAGTAATATTTTGATCAAAACAATTCCTATAATATGTTTTCTACCATGGATAATAGGCTTATGAGAAAAAAAACCTGAGGATCTGTTTTGAGTAAAATCTGGATAAAGTATAAATACTGGAACATGTATAGAATTATTATAGAATTAACTATTATGGAATTAACTATTTCTGGAAACCAATACTATAGTACTGGAACCTAAGATAGTCTTAAAACTGTCATAAGAACATGGTCCTATTTTTATAAAAATAAATTTACAGAAGTCTTCTCTCCTGAATAATACTGTACTTTGTTCTCAGTTCTCACAGTTTTTTCTCTTAGTGATGGGACTTACTTTATTTCTCTCACACATTTCTCTAAAAGTTTCTGAACAGCTTGCCATGTAACTCCTTATCAGTCATGGGTTGCAATTTGTTTTGTTACCTAGCTGTCTCTTTTATTCCTATGGGACAGATGTATTGTTTGTTCATCCTGTGTAAGTTTTCCACAGTGATTCCTGCATGACTAGCTTCTTAGCAAATATAGAAATTTTCTTCCTTTCTCTGATTTGTTTCCAATTTTCTGAAGTTATCCCTCACAAAAGGATACTTTGCGTGCAGGGTACTAGATCCTTAACACTGCTGACCTACTGGGAGTGAAATCTAACTGTAGACTTTTGGGATACAACAAAGGTGAAATGATTGAAGCCAAAATATCTTCAGAACTTTGTTTTTCATTCCCAGAATGAATATGGGAATTATGCAATGGAAGGAAACAACCACAGGTTTAAAATTTGTAATTGTGAATAGAAATAAATAACAAAGAAAGATACTCCAGGAACCAAGTTGTTTGAGAAATCAACTTTCAGGTAATGGTTCTGAGCCTGCCTTTCTTAGCCCTGCTTATATTCAGCTTGTAAGAGTGTCTGATGTAATTCAGTCCCTGTTCGAACCATTTGAAGAGAATATCTGATCAACTGTGAAGAAAATCTTGTATAATGTTCAGATAATGCAGAACTCTAACCTGAAAAAGTCCAGTCAAGATTTTCAGTCAGTCAAGTGAATACATCTGTTTGCAAAGGATCTTATTAACAGTGACCAGCATAATAGAAAAAGGTTTTATTTTCCTTTTGCTTCCACAGTTTAAAGCCAGCTATAATTTAACTTTCTGTAAGTCTATAGACCTCTGGGTGATAGAAACAGGTGCAGCTTCATCCACTTTACAAATATCTTATGCAGATCTATAAAGCTGAGGATCTGATCTTGCACTAATGGTAAATGAATGCTAATATAAGAAAAAATTAACAATTTTGTTTCTCATGTTTCTCAATTACTTACACAGAAAAAGAAAACACTGAGACAAAAATGGCCCTTCTGAACTATTTTAGGGCAATGGAATAAAAGCATACAAATAATGAAATTTGCTTATACTTTGAATGATCACCTCTGTATACTATTTTTCACTTTTGCTTGCTGTTTATAAAATGTAAATCTGCGTATCATTTAATAATTTTTTTGTAAATTATCCACTGTCTACATTTAAATCTGAGACGCTCTAGTAAATGTCAGTCTAGAAGCAGATAAATTAAATCTGTTATTCATGTATAATCTTCTACACAAGTATAGCTTGTTAAAAGGTGCTTTATGTTATGGTGTCTATAAGCAACCTGATTCTAATCTGGAATTAATCAAGTAAATAAATAAATTTACCAAATGGCAAATAAGGCTCTGTGTGCATTTGACTTGTAAATACATCTGTAAAATATTTTATTAACAGTAGGTGGCAACCTTTGAAAATTGGACTGCAGCAGCATAGTTTTGCTTTCAAATATAGAAATGCAAATTATTTCAAGAATGGTTTTATAAGCAGAAGCTGGTTGATCTGAACGTCTGCTTATTGAGAAGATTCACATTAACCTTCGCTTAGTGCTGTGCTTTTATAGACGAAGTCTGCATTAACTATGGAACTAATAACTTGTTTAGGAATCCAATACAAATACTGTCTTGTACTGCTTTTCAAATAATGAATGTTTTATTAAAATTAAAGACATAATTTGAGAAGTAAGTTAAATTTGGTTAACCTCTCCAGTATAGTATTATAATTTTATAACTACAAATAATCCTTTTGTTGTTCATTGAGTGGAATGAGATTCATTGTTCTACTGTACTGTAAATACCTTGAAAACTGTTCTTTGATGGTTGTCAATGGGTAAACATGCTGCCTATGAAAATGTGGGCTTGATAACATAAAATTCACATCTGATGCATT
>NW_009259863.1:826918-864345 GCF_000687185.1 Egretta garzetta
CATTGAAATGTCTAGAAATCAAAGACATTGCTAGATTGATTTTTGCCGCTTCTTGGTTTGCAGTTCAGAACACCTAATTTCCCAAGTGAATGGCTAAGACATCCTACACTACTTACACATTATTTTGTTATCTTACTCCTACCCAACAATGCATTTGTTTACTTTACGACAAAGTGTCTGCAGATAAAGATCAGATTCACCAGCTGTTCTTGTTTACTCATCACTTTTGAAAAAGCTCAAAAGTACACTTTTATTAGCTTTCAGCAGAAAGACTTAAATATGTTGGGAGGGCAAAGTAAAAAATGCTGGAAAGAAATATATTTAAGCATTATATTAAAACAGGAAAGAAGTGTCTTTTCATTTTAAATTACTTTCCTTTTTTATAAAATGTTGCTCATGTATTCATTTGTTCTATACAGTACAGTAAGGTTCATTTTTTCCCTTATCTTTACTGCACTGAAAGTTACCCCAAATATATTAGAAAGATGTCTCTTGTACACTAGATAAAAGGAATTCCGTGATTTACAAAACCAGCCCTGATATTCTGAGAAACAGTTCATTCAGAGAGAATTTCTGTAGCAAATCATTGCTGCTCCAAATAATGTAGGCATACCTCGGCAATGAAATATTTTTCTGATAACTTTTTACACTACGGTATTTTGATTTATTTAAAACATGATGCATTGCTCATATATCCAATAGGGCTAGTTCACACCTACATAAATACAATTCTACTGGGAAAAACAGCAGTGACTTGTCTAAAACAAGGCCAGATATGTCTCTTTATAGCTAGTGCTCCATGGACATTGATCTTGTGTCTCTTAAAGATGACAATTAAAGTAAGCCATACTGTAGTATACATAATAACAATGATTATATTTGCATCTCACCGGGACACCTCTGTTCACTGCACCTTCTAACTTCCTCTCCACTTCCTTCACACTGTTGCCCAGTCACAGCAGCACCTTGACAGATCCTTATCCGTCTTTCCCAGCCACCATCACAGGATTTGGAACAGCCACTCCAGTGGCCCCACTGGTTCCACTGGCCATTTGCTGTTTGGAAAAATATAGTTACAGTGGTGACATACTGACAGTCATAAAGGAGGACATATAGGTTATTCTTTACTTGGGTAAGTGAAGAAATCTCCCCAGGTATAAAATAACAGTGACAGAATTTGGTAGATATAGGCATAGGGAAGATGGGGAATTCTCTACTTGGCTCCTAAATATGGGATTGTTGTCTAAATGGCTTGCATCTTGAGATAAAATAAAAAGAATTGGCACACATTAACTTACACTTAGACTGTAAACCAAACATTGTCCCATTTGTATATTTTTTCTATATACTGGTATAGTGCTGTTGTATGGTGACAATACACATTTACGATGTGCATAACTACCCTTTAAAAAACTAAATAAAAACATTTTTGCATGTGAAACTTTAGAAGCTTGATTTTTACATGCTCTGACAGTGAAAATGAGGCTTACAAGTAGGTATAAATGTAATTTACCCACCCTGGAAGGCTGCTTTTATACTGCTGGAGGATCATGAAGTAGTCTAAGCATAAAAAAGAATCAGTTCATACTTGCTCACTTTCTAGGTTTGTGAGACACTTTATCAAGTTTTTTAGGCCTCAAACATATCTTTCTAAAACTGTTGAATGTCCTTTAAATGGTGATAAAACTGAAAAACTGGTATGCAGCCCATCATCCAGTCTTTCCGGACATATTCTTTAGCTTTTTATATCCAGGTGGCTCATGAAATAAAAAAGAGCGAGGCCCCAGGCCTCTCTCTGGAGGCGGCTGCTCTGCCCCTTTGCAGCCCACTGAGGCCTGTGGCAGCCCGGGGGTCTGCCAGCGTACCCCCAGTTCCCGGCTCAGAGCTGCTGGCAAGACCAGCCCTTGATCCTCCCCTGAGCAGGAGAGGTAGGGCTGCAGCTCCCGGCGCCAGTCGGTACTCACCGGTGCACTCGGGGTTATAGCACTCCCGGCTCTCGGCCCAGGGCGCAGGCACAAAAGAGATGGACACAGCAGAGTTACCACCTACGCCAGGCAGGGCCTCGCGGCTTCCTCCTAGGTTAGGGGGTTTCAGCTGGGGCCTGAATGCAGCCCCTCTGACTGGGCCTAGCCTGAAGATGCTTGACTTCTTACAGCAGTCAAACACAGAAACCGCCATTGCGAGCTACTTTAAAAAAACGTAAACCTGTTTTCCTTTTTCTTCAAGTAAAGAACACTTCACCTCCTCTAATTGTACATTGACATAACAAAGGATAAATAATGATTTTGCTCGCATACCACATGGTTTGAAAGGCCTTATAGAAAACAAGGCCTTATTAAAAAGACCGGTCTTGTCTTTTTAGACAGAAGTGGGGGCCAATCTTGTGTCATGTAAACCCTGAGCACTTCAAAGTGATTTATTACAGCTGCAGCGATCACTCAGATGTGTCATCTTATAAAATTATTGGTCCTGACTGTGAAATTAGGTCTCTTTAGTTGAATAGGAAAAGGAAAACAGGAGCTACCACTTTGCCTCACACACAGTCTCTGTTCTTTGTACTTATAATGCTGAATATACTTTTATCATTCTTTCTCCCTGTAAGGTATTTGATCCCAGTTCAACATTCTTTTGAGAGAAAATGTAGGAGGACAGAAATGGCCTGCCTTCCTCCTCAGGTCTGCTTCCGTGTTTGCATATTGCATAACCTTCTTTCTGAATTTGTCAAGTTGAATATTCAAACAATATAGATATGGTGACCAGTTCTGTATTTAGTATTTTATAATAGCCCATACATTTGAGTTTGGATGAATATTCCTGTGAGTAAAGGTTCAGGACTTTTATTTTTAATTTTGTAAATCAGAAAGCTTCTTCAGGTAAATGAAAATATTTAAAACCAAAATAATAAAATATATAAACCAATTAAATTCCCATACTAGTGAAAAATTATATGGTCTATAACAGATAATAGGACTAGACCGTATTTTTGAAAATGGGTAAGCGTTATGAAATGTGCTATTACTGATCATGCTAAATCAGAATCCTGCGTTCAGACTTCAGCAATCATCAGTTCCTCATTGCACCTGCAGTTACCTAATATAAACTCAAAATGTAGGTTGCAATACAATTTTGATTAATACTTATCTTTGAAAACCTGTTTTTATAACTGCTATTGCCATAAAAGCACCACCGCTGAAAATGAGTAACTTGGCACACTTGCCAAACACCGATTTCAGGATTCTTCTGAAGAAGGGTTGGAATAGCAGCTTCCTACATTGATGGCGTTAATAATTAAAATAGGAAGCAGAATCTTTAAGTTAGTGTTTTAACATACTGTGTCTGTATGAGTGCACCACTGTTCAGTGAAATATGGAGGTGACCGATTTTACTGTTGCCTGACAGTAATCACAGAACCTTTCTAAAAGTTCTAAGATATTATCTATGTCTCTAATGCCCAGGATCTCAGCAACCAGTGAATTAAACTAAGAGAGTTTTTGAGTCTTTTTTCCTAAAGTTCTGTATTTAATACTCTATGTAATGCCTGGTTGTGAACCACTTCTCAATGCAGATACCTCTCAAGCTATGAAGCTGCACCCTGATAATTTATTCAGCAGAAAATGGAAATCTTTCCAAACATGGAAGCCAGTTGCACTCATTAATCATAAAAGCTTTATGTGAAGAGGAAAACATTATGGAAATTACATTTCAATGCACCCTCTTCAGTTTTATTCATTGCTATATAGTATTATTTAGGGTAGGAAAGATCGAATCAATTATTATAGTGTCTTTGGAGAAAATTCATTCTGTGGCTTCTCATATATATTTCATACATCTCCCTTCTTTATCTTTAGGAGAAAATAGCATGTGAGTTTTCCATTTCAGAAATACCGTTAAGAGACTAAAGAATTCAACATGAAGATTCCCTTATAAAATTGAACATGCAGATTACAGCAAATCTTAACATTCATCAAAGATTTAAACTGTTGCTTTTAAATGCAACCAGTATATAACTTCCTCTGGTGAAAGTAATTTAGGTACAAATGACTGTTCAAAATCCCGAATTCTCAAATAACTGCTTATTTTGACAGATCAGGTGTAATATCTTTTGTGTTTCTTTGCAATACTGAAGTGAACTGAATGCATTAATTTCTTCTCTGCTATTTTTATTTGGCATTTCTCTTGTTGTCAGCTCTGCTTCATGCTCATATATCATGTTAATTACTTTTGTGTAGGCACATGTAAAATTGCACAGCTGCCAACTTGGCCAAAAAGTGGATTAATTCAAAATTTTTCAGCTGCATTCAAGACTAAAAGTTTTCCATAAATTTTGTCTTAAAGTTGGAGTATGCTTTGCTGACCAGAAGAAAAGTTCAGTATTAATAAAAATCTAACAAATTTAGTTTTAATTCTTGAGGCACTAAGTGACATTTTTTCCTTCATCTCCATTTTCAAATAATCAAACAACCTTTGATTGCTAATGAAATGTCCATCAACCCTTTTCAGGAAGAGCTCCAGTCACAGAGAATATGTTTGCAGCAGTGTTGCGAACTGTGGATATTCAACAAGCCCAACAAGCCCACTGCAAGGGCAACCTTCACGCCGTGAGACAGAACTCGTGAAACAAATTTCTCAGATTACAGCTACCCGACACCTTTTTAATACCTAAGTGTTACACTGAGTTCAATAACCATAAAGATTACCTGTACATAATAATAATTTATAGTTCTTGAACTCACTGTAGTATTTACGTATTATATACATACATATATACACATATATACCCATATATGTGCATACATATATGCGCATATATATATACATGCACACATATTGAACGTTTTGGTCTAAATTAATCATAACCTATAAAAAGTTAACATCAATTTTGAAAGAAAGGTGATTTTTTTTGAGTTAGTTTCAATTTCAGGTAGGTTCATAGAAGGTTTAACATGAAGCCCACGTATTGTTCACTTGGTTAGGGGTAGTTTTTTGAAAGTGGCTTAGCAAATAACTACCAGAAATGAGGCACTTAAAAATCTTACCATAAGGGCTTAACTAGGGTTCAAATAATGCTCTAGCTTGTGTCAGCCTTTCCCTCTGCACATATGTAAATAATATTCATTTTGAATAAATCAATAACAATTACAGTTTTAAGGTTTCCCAAATATGTTGCATGATGAATAAATTATTACAGTGAAGCTCTAAGGGAACATAATTCAAACAGATATGGTGGACACAATCTGTGTGACCTCTGAATGTTTCCCTTGAAGCCACACTCAGAAAGTTGTTTGCCTTTTGATTCTCCAAGACCCATCCTGAGTCAAGATTTCCTACACAATATACTGCGCCCTACAGAAAGAGTATCTTGACGAAACTAAGAATTGTCTGCTTGTGTAGTATCTCAAACTTGCTACCAACCTGATTATATCCTTAAATCACTACAGTCAGAATTATGAACATTACCGTGCTTACTCACTTTGCATAACATTCTTTTTTCTGTGTGCAAAGGGCAATAAAAGAAATCACAAACAACCCACACCAAATGCACTGTAACAAAGCAGAGAGTTGCTATATGAGCTCACCAGGGCAGAGTGCAATATTGCAAGGTTTATGTTGTGTTTCAGGTCCATCACATGATCTTCCCCCATACTGGGGAGGTATACATGACCTTGTCCTAGTTCTTTGGCCTCGACCACATGTGAATGAACACAAACTCCAAGGTGACCATTCCTCCCAAACGCCATGTACTGCAACAAACCAAACAGATTTTAACCAGAAACAGACACACAAGTAACAGAAGGATTTCAAAATAAACAAGATCAATATTTTAAATGGGAATTATTTTGCCAACTTCAAGGAAATCAGTATATAGGTAATCTTTAGCATTGGCAAATAAATCCTTTATAAAATTTAGTTAATTTCAAATTTAAAAGTATATTTTTTCTAAAACATATTTAACTTAGAACCATTTTCTCTAATCTTCAAACTAATCATGTTACCACATTTTCTTTTCTTTCTTTTTTTAAGAAAGATGGCTTCCCTTTTCAGAAGTTAGTTTATTTTTGGTGCCTGATTTGAGATATGTTTAATAGCCCTGATTTTCAGGAGACTAATCTCTGTGAAAATCAGGCATACACTTTATGTCTCAAGGCAACTCTAAAAACTTGAACTAAGCTTTCTTTTGAAAATATAGGAATAAACGTAATCATTTCTTACTGTGTCACCATCAGAAATTGGGGCTGTTATCTCACAATTTTTTCACTTGTTTAAATTCTGGTGGAAACATGGCAGCACATGTGCTTGATTATCTTCCTCAAGAATTCCAAGAGCACATAAGCAAAAGATATTTGCGCTATTTCTTTACGTGAACATATTAATTGATTTAACATACACAATAATACATGCATCACTGTCTTAAAAATGTTCACTCAACATATTTCAAACACCTTCGGAGTACACAATAAATTACAAACACATACCAATATTTTTATATACAAGAACTTCATACAATTAATAGAAAGAATCATAGAAGGCATATGTTTCTCTACCTTAATTTTTTTCAGCTGCAGAAGAAACTATTATACAATATCCATAGGAGCTGATATACTATATGCATTATTTTTTCAGAAACAATTGGAGTTGAATTTTCAGAAAGTTCTCTAATGTAGTTTTATATTTAGTTTATATTATAGCATGTACTGATAAGACAATTACATACATGCATTGGTAAAACAGTTCCTTATAAATTGAAAAATACTGCAAAACAGACTTCAGTTATTTTTCTTTTGCTTAAATAAAAGCAGTTGCACAGGTATAAATTAGGCTATGTGAGAACAGGAATGTAGTAATGACAAAATCCAGAGACTTAGTACCCAGGCTGAGCATTGCACTTGGTATCCAATAACTCTGTTTCTGCAACTCTGTCTGTTTGAAGGGTGTCCAGAGGGTGAAATAGTGTACAACATCTCAGTGTGTCATTGGTAATGGTTCACAACATTACAGAAGAAATAGATTTTCTGTTTTGTCCTCACTTTTTTTCATAACTATGAAAGAACTTCTCATGTATAGGTTTCCTTTGCCCTGAAGGCATGTATCACCTGCCCAGTTTCTACAAATAAAACCTTTTTCTTGTAGGGATCAGAATAACATTCCCTGCGGTGAAATTCAGTTGCCTATGGTGCTGAAGGAGGTTCAGCTCCCTGGCATATGATCACAAAATCATCAGTAAGATCAAGGGGAATTCTACATGTAAGTGTGTGCTATTGCATTTCATTAAAAGTAAGGAAAATTGTCATTTCAGATGCTATGTTGAGGTAAAAAGTTTGTTAGCTAACTTGTGAGAAATCGTGCCTGACAGAAAATGTCAAGCTTCATTCAGGGAAGTTTTTAACCCACTAGATAACAGCTCAATTGATGAAAGGTTTTTAGTTGGTCACATACAAGTGGTTAAAAAGAACAATAATTATTCCACATCCTACATGGCTAGCTTTATTAAAATGATCTTATTCTAAATATCACATCAATCTGCTTTACATTAGCAAAAAAAAAAAAACCCAAACCCTCAGGAACATTCCAAATTAATGTTAAAGTGACAGATTTTAGTCTAGTTATTTTAGAAACCTTGACTAACTGTGACATAGTCAAACCCAGGAAGCCTAACTCTTCTAAAACTAATAAATAGATGACTATATCTGCATATAATCCCTTACGTTTCATCTTTTCTCAACAGGTGCTATACTTAGCTACTCTGCTCCAGCCATATGATCTGAAGACTTTTTTCTCATTGGTAACTTATTAGATTCTGAATCCAGATGTATCGCTAAGGCTCCAAATCTTTTATCATATGAGAAACCGATTTGTCAGATTGTATTCCAAACAGCATTCAGAAGTATCAAAATATAAGTTCGTCTCCTGATTTCACAATGGTTGATCAAGATTCTCAGGTGCAACAACAAGAACTTCAAAAAGTACAAAAAATATCAAATCAAAATTAATCCAAACTAGAAAAAATTGTTCTGTAAAAAATAATAAATTAGAAAGCTCTAGACACTATGTAGACACAGGCTGAGGTTTTTCAGGGTACATAAGAGTTTAAGTCTAACATTTAATTTGGAGTTTTAATGCTGTCAAAATATGTTAGTTATCTTCATTTAAAAATGACAATAACATGTGCTGAGGGGCTCTTTAAAGATACAGTCTTGAGCCAAAAGGTTGTATATCTCTTCTGGCAAGAGTCACTGCATATTAGCAGCAACACAGAATAATTCTTTTGTGATATTGGATCTGAACATAAGCCAAAACAAAACGCTTCACTTTGGGTGCACTCAAACTTACAGCAGCCTCTGTCTGCCTGTGGTTTAAAGTAAGCTGTGTCCAAAATCATCTTCCGTGACAAATTTTAGCTCATTAAGTAAAAATTCCACAGTACCTTGTATATATAGACTCGTATAACTGAAACTAATAGATAACTAATAAAGTCAAAGATGGAAAAGGCATAACACTAAGAAAACAACCAATGTCAGCCAACAAAAATCAAGGAGAATTCATCTGTTCAATGCATCATTGAAGTGTCCAGTATCATCTAGATCAGCTCTAAAAGAACATCTTAATTTAAAATTTCTTACCTTTGAATATTTTTTGTGATATTTCATTTACATTTTCCTTCTTTAATACCATTTTATAAATACAAAAACTCCTATAATGTCTGATGAATTATAGCCAGATGAGCTATGCCAAATTACACCAGATGGAGAGCTGGCCCACAGAGGGAGTTACTGTTTTCTATAACACAGTTTCAGATGCAAGATTCATTATTTGGGACAAAAATATTCAGATTATTGCCAACCTATCTGTCAAAAACATTGCTAACACAACGAGTTTGGATTACTGCAGAGCATCTTTCCCTTCTCTCTGCCACTCTGTGAACCTAATCTTGTTGAAGTGAACACCCACAGTGTTCAAAATATGCAACTGCTGTGAAGTGGGAGGAGGCGTGAGGCCACGCTGGCCTTCATCCCACAAGCATATTTTGGGAGATATTTATTGGGGTTTAAATGCTTTTGATTTGTTCAGCTTTAAACCGAACAGATATTGGAAAGCTGTTATGGCCATTGACGTTTCATTGTAAGTGCTATCATAGTTTAATATGGTTGAATAACCGCATCTAAGTAGATGCTACTTTAAAGGAATTTTTAAAATTAAATTTGAGGGTTTGTATGCACAAATTTAAACTCACTTAAGAACTATAGTTACCTTTAGTGTGGCTTAAATATTCCAGTCAAAAATCTTTCTTAAATTAGTAATATCTAAACTCAGCAAACTTTCTGACACCTGCCCTCTAACCTTCATGTTTAAGCCATACAGCTACTCTACCTCTGCTGTGCATTTTTCTAATTATAAAACCTAAGTTTTCCTTACTCTCATTTTCTTCCTCTCAAGTGAAGGCCTGAACTTCCAGAGCATAGATTACTAACAGTAAAGCTGCAGGATTTTTAAAAAATATGGCTAATTTCTCTGTACTAATTTTTTTAGTGCATCATGAAAGCACAGATTAGATAAAAATATGTAATATTTCAGCAATATGGCTACACTTCATTGAAATGAGCCTGGAAAAAAAAAAAGGGAGGTAACTAAATCAGTCTTAGCATATCATACCAGGCAAAATACAGCTTTTGAGCATACAAATGTTTGAAATGGTTTAGGGTATTCCTGCTCCTGCCATGTCTTGCTTTATCCATAAGCCTAAAAATGGTAAGCTTCAGCTAAATTTTGCAGTAGAAGTTGTTGAAGGCAATGGAGAAGGACAAAATAATTGAGATGATCTACAGGCATGGAAATTACATGTTCTTTCTCCTTGAAGTTTTAGCTGTGTTAGAAATGATCCACTAAGCTGAAATGAATCAGCAGCACTGCAGTACCAGGTCCTGAGATGTCCTTGCTCACAACAGAACCAGTAGCAACAATGGTTACCTTAACTATGTTTTGTTGCCTACTGTGCTGCACTTTTCTAGAAGGCTCTTGATTCCAAGAGAGACTGAATTACCTAATGGAGTCTGGGACAAATATAAATAAACCCAAAATTATGTAAATAATGGTTCCTTCATGATTTTAGTTGAACTATCAGGAGTATTACTTTTAAATTTAAAGTTCTATTTCAATACTAATACACACACACACACACACATATATATATATATATAATGATGAAGCTGGTGGATCCCATTCTCAAAATGTTGCAGGACAATGAGATCACAGAGAGATGTATTCCCTAACATCCCAGTGAGTATCTTGTACACTAAAGGCAGTATATGAAGGCAATACATGAAAATACTCTGGAAGCCTTGCATTAGTATTTTCAAGTTTAATCGGTTCTCTTGAAGCTTGTAGATAGATGCTTGAAGTACAGTCCAATAGGCCACTCTGCATACTTTTTTTTTTTAAGGGGCAACTTTTTGATTAGGAAACATTATTCCAGTTCTCAAAATTCCCCCCTCCCTTACTCATCATGCAACCATTTAATGAATATGCCCCAGTAGATTTTGTATTTGTAGGTTACAAGGAGACTTCAAAAGCTGTACGGAATGAGTGGTACAGGTCTGGGTACACAGGCCAGATCCCAGCTATGATGTATGCATATGTTTGGATTGTTTTGTCAAACTTGTGTTTTAATAATACTAGTGTACAAAATATGCATTTTGTTATGCATGGATCAGCAATAATCCTGAACTACGCAACTTTGAGTCAGGATACATAGTATAATGAGGACAGAGCTATTTAGGCTAGTAATTAAAGGATTGTTTGAAAAATTAATGGAACTGTAACTAGGAAAAGCACTGATTTGCTAAACTTGCACACTGTAGTGACCACACAGTAGTGACCTTGTAGCCAGACAGAGACCAAAATAAATTAATAAGGTTATTGTAATGATGTGAAACAACATGCCAGATTAAGCCCAGAAGACTAATTATTTAGGAAAGGTAACTCAAGTTACACAAAGATTATCAGAATCAGCTGTGGTGATCTGAAAAGGAAAACACCTTGACAATATCACTACTATCCAGTGACAATTGGTAACCGTTGCTCATACTGGGTATCTGGAAACAAAAGCCATACCCTGTAGTGGGAGTTCATATGTGAGGAAAGAGGTCCTTTGTGACCTGAGAAATATAGAGCAGTCTTTTGCATGAGCATTGTTTAGAAGTTTGCTAGACTAATCACTAAATGTGATTCTTAAGAAATAACTTTTTTCCAGTTTACTTTGACAGCAAATTAATTAACTTGGCTTTTGCATTACATGGATTATTTTTTTGTTTTGTTTTGATATGAAAAGTTCTCATTCCTTACTGGAGACAATGAAGCTAAAATTCTGTAAAATTGGGTGATTTAAACACCTTGCCTTTTCTTAGGCAATACAAAATGAGCAAGAAAGAAGGCAGAACTGCATCTCTTTGTGAGTGCTGGACTGTGTGTTTTCATGTTCATACTTCAGGCAGTTTCAAAGGAATCTTTATCTTTGATTGTTTGGAAGGTTTATTCTTTTATAGTTCTCTTCTTTCACTTCTTATTTTTATACTTTAAAGTTGAGAGTTCTTCTGCAATGAATCCCACCTCTGGCAGAATTTAAGCTAGCCTAACATTTTTAGAAATATCTGCTATTTTTGTATGGAAACACTTCAAGTGATCAAATTCATCCCTGCCTGGGGGTTTCTACCCTGAAATATTAGAAAGCCTCATGTGAATTGGTTACCTAAAGCACAGTAGTAAAGCATTAGGTGCTGACAGCAGTTCTTATTGCAGTGACGGTTTATCTAGATACAATCTTTTAAGTTGCTTTCTGTTACAGAGGTTCCCTAAATGCTTATAAAGCATCTGATACACAGACTCTGATGGGGTCACATATGCCCTTCCTGTTGGATATTTTTCAACACATAGTAACAACAGGAGCATCTGATTCTACATATTACTACTCATTGAGATGAAGTCCAGGACATTCTCTGTGTCTGACAGTCTAGTTTACTTCAAAAATGGAGTGAGCTTCCCCAGAAGTTGAAGATGGCTCACCACCCTCTTGGGATCAAATGTTACAAAGAGCTGAGGAATCTGTGCATCTGAAGGAAGGCATAAATGTTTCCTGTTTCAGACACAGCAGAGGAAAATGAATGTAGTCACAGGGCATATGCCTTTCCTTTTCTTCCTGTCCCAGATTAATCTGATCCACAGGTAGAGTCTAAAGAAATGAGATGTGCCCTTTCAGCAACTAACTTGAACATGCCTGTCTCTTCTCCTTAGTGTATAACTACTGCTGAACTCCAACTATATCCAGATGTCTGAGACAAAAGGAGTAGGAAAACTGTGATGCAAGATACTGATGACCTTTACCTGTGTCAGATGTAAGAGAGTTACTTTTTGTCTGATCTTTCTTCCTTTGATGGGTAGCTGTTGCCCTTTCTTGCCAGAACAATGTAAAGGAAAGTCCATGAAGACATTACTGTGCAGAGAGCATTGTCTGGCCCACTGCCTAGAAGACAGTACTCTACACAGTGAAACAGTTGCAGTGTCAAATAATGTATGTTAACTTAACCCACCCTGTTAATCAGTCTCTGCTTCTTAATGTATCGATGATTACGATTTCTTCCCTAGCTTGTATTTTGTTTTCATGCTATGCCTTCTCCTTTCTGAGTGAAAATTAGAAAATACAGACTTTTTTAAAAAACTTGACACTGTCAGAAAAAAGGGACTCTTGTTCCATATCTTGACTGCTCTGAAAGTAAAAATAACAACCTACATGCAAAAATTTCACAGCTGAATAGAATTACACTTCTCTGCTCTAATTGAAATGCCCTTACGAAATTCATGTTAAAAATAATAATAATAATAATAATTAAAAAAATATATAGTTTCAAATTCTTATCATTATACAGTTCAAAAACATCCACAATTTTATTTATTGGCTGCTAACACTACCTGGACAGAGGGCAGTGTTATTGCAAACCCTTGATTCTCTTAAAGGGCCGCTGCAGTGTGTCCCGTAAGGTGATACACAAGTTCTGGTTCGCACCTGCGACCCTTGACCACAAGTAACTGAACACGTACTCCACTGGGCCCACTCTTCAACACCAGATTCACCTGTATTCAAGACAACAAACAAACATGAATATAGACATAAGTATTAGTGAGACTTTTTTTTTTTGCTGATTATAGTCTGCTCTCATAAATCAAAGAAAAAAGTACCACACCAAAATAAATATTTAAAATTTCATGGAATAAAGCAGCTGTGAAAATGTGCAATGAATAGAAAATAAAGACACCTACAATGCTGCAGTCACATAACGCCTGTCACAAGGAAACGCTTTGATCGCATAGCATCATTTACAACACTTCAAGAGCTACTGCCCTTCAACGTTTTAGAAACAACACTGCCCTCACGATGCTAAAAAAACATAGACAACTCTTTTTATATAATAGCAAAGGATTTATCTTTGATATGTATACTTATAAATCTAGAATGAAGGCAAGGTAATAGATTAAGGAACTCTGTCAGTAAGGGAATTCTGATTTTAAAAAAAAAAACAAACCAACAAACCAATCCCCTAATTTATTATCTTTTTTTCAGTGGAGGAGCGTCATCTAGCATTTGAGAGAAGCTCCCCGGCAAAGAGAAGCACTTTGCTTACTAAATTTTAACCTGAATGGTGGGATGGGAACTTTGGTTTGGTCATCTACTGCACAGATCTGCTCTTTGCTTTTGACCTATAGGTGTGCTAAACTCTTGGATGCACTAGACCTCATTACTGCATATAGTACATACCACTATATTCAAAATTGTCAGAAGTAATTTATTAATACCATACATTTGAATAGCATTTTTTTGTTGTTGTTGAGAGGTAGCACATTTTATTATTTCTATTTTTCTGAAAGTGAGTAATGCATAAAGTCTTCTTGCGTGGATGTTCAGGAAAAAATGCTTAAATTTAGTTTCCATGAACCGCCATACACACCATTCTGGAATTTCTTTCCCAAAGGCATTCATGATCAGAAAACTGGATCCCTTGAGTGTTCTCAGAAAGCAAATGCAAACCTAATGTGAATATACCTCACCGAACAATTTGAGTAAATAATTGTGGATTCATGTTTACCTTCTTCCATTAAAAATCAATATAACAGGGCATGCTGAAGCCTCTCTTACACCCCTGATTTTTAAACCTAAGTCCTTTTTGAAACAAATGGGATTTTCTGCTTTAAAATCAGTGGCATGATACAACCTTCAGTCTTGAATAGCTTGCTTAAAATGTCAGTTATCTCAGCATACCTCTAGGCTTCCAGAAGTTTTGATATTGGTCACAGTTAAGGAAGTGGCTGCAACCCAGGAAGACCCTGGTGCTATCTTCCAAGAATGCAGTAAATTATATACTATTTCTTGAAACTGCTTTTGTAGCAAGCATCTGTCCAAGCTCTTTTTTTTTTTTTTTTTGTTTCCAGAGGCCAAGCATGAAACCTTTGCAAAATGCTTGCCTCTGCTAGTCCTCTAAGAAGCAATTCTAAGGCTATTCAATGCTTTAAAAAAAAAGTGCTGCTTATTCAGTAACAAGACAGAATGCTTTATAATTAGCACACAAATACCTCTGCTTTTCATAAAAGCATATACAGTTATAACAATTTCTATGGACAAGGATAAAATGATAATTTTTTTTATATACAAAAATTCACCAGAGTGATTGTTGTAGTAATTTTTCTATTTATTAAGTGAAAAATGAGAAAATTAATGACTGATTATTGTTTTAATAATTTTTCTGCCATGAATTTAGAATTTTGATTAGGTTATTATATGGCTTGGGTTCAGGTTAGGTGATATAATATGGTGAATACAGATAATATCTAAGTAGACAGTAACAGTTATACAATATATACTTATAAGCCCTATGTACATAGTAAAAATACTTGTATTACTATGGGTTTCTAGGATAATACTTTTTGTCTTTTTCTGCATGTTTGAAGTTTGACTTTGCCTTTGTTAAAATGGTTTAGATGAAAGGTCAAACAGCAGAGAAAGTGAAAGCTATGTTTCTTGAGATGTTCTTCATTATGTAAAAGTCATATATACTCAGTGTAAATTGTCCATTATCCAACACAGAAATTAAATATTAACACTTTAAAATCTTAAAGTGATAAAAAGTTGCCCTTAACCCTTGGAATATGATGAAAAATAGCAGTAACATGATACTAAGAAGAGTGATTGTATTGAGTGAATTTTGAAATTAATTTAATATTAGATATTAAAAATTCTGAGCATATATATACTGTCCTTTCAGAAAAGGCAGAATCTAGCAATATACTTCAACATACGTAAAGGACAGAAGGTTTAAATATTTGCTGGAGCAAGATCCACCACACTAACATGATATATGGTGCAAAAAGAGTGAAATCAGAGAAAATCAAGACCAAATTTATCTCATGAGCTACTTTGTTTCCCTTTTGCACAATGCATTATTTTTTGGTAATTTTTAATTTTTCAGAGTATTTTGTACTGCTGTCAGTATGATGATTACATATTTTAAAATATTTTAAAGAAGGGAAACCTCTTCACAGGTATATCATACCATAGCTATGGCAGTTTTAATTTAAGCAAATAAAAACTTCCTTATTTTCTAGAAGAAACCTAGATTTCCTGTGTAACCTGCCAATACGTCTTCCATTGTTTTCATTATCTCTTTAACATTTTTTTCTTTTCTGAAATGAAAGTTTCAAAAGGGCTACTTTTTATTTTCCTTCTAGTTTTCAGTTACTTGAGAACTCTTAAATTTTTATATCTATCATATCAAACCTACAATTAACCTCAAATTAACTATTGGCAAGCCACCAAGCCCTTATTCTCCCCTGGTGCTTGACATGTAAGAGGAAACATAACTTACTGTATGGAAGGCCTCATTGATCTGTGTAACACTTACCTGTTTATACTCTCTAAATCCCATAACACCTAAGGGAAGGATCAGTCCAAACACATAAAATGACAAATATAGGAAAATAAATTATTCACAAAATATTTTTTTTAAATCAAATGTTTTACTGCCTCATAACACTCACAAACAAGCAGGAAAATATTTTAATACCGTAGTTTAAAACTCTTCCATTCCCAGCAAAATTTGGTGGATTAAGTCCACTATTCTAACAGTATTAATTGCTGTTCATAAAACTTTTCTGGGACAATTCTCTATTCCTGTCTCTCTGCTTTTTTAAACCATGCAAACATTTTGTTGCACTTTTGCATCTGTTTTATTATTACACAAAATGAAATATTAAACAGGCTTAAAATATAAGAAACCTCATAAACCCAGTATCCATTTACTTTAAAGGCTATTAGACTTCTTAGTACATGGGTAAATTCATGAGATAGATATGTTAGAAAAAACTTTATGAATCAGTTTAAGAAGATATCACATTAATTGTATCACAAGAAAATGAATGCATTAGAGGTGAAGAAAATATGCAATGACCACTACAAAGAAAATCAAAATGAGGAAGAGATGAAAATTAGTATGTCCAAAAAGAGCGCAGTATTACTTAAAACGTTTTTTCCTACAGTATGTAAAATATAGATTTCCTCAAAGCTGGACATGTAAATTTATATGCTCTGCTGATACATTTCTCATGCTTTCAGAACAGGACCTTGAAAACCAAGCCTGCATAATTTTGAAATTTTGAACGTTCATCTCCCACTCCACACACACAATCTATCAGAAGGTGATGGTATAAATGCTGCATTTATAATGCAGTTCTCGAACACCCATAATAGATGCAGTGCAATGCATCACTAGAAATTATCAAATACAAGCTTTACCTGATAATATGAAAGTTTTAGGGATTTATATGAGGAAATAGATCATTTTACTTATTTTTTGGAATAATTGTATGAATTCAAGAAGCAGCATAAAAGCAAAGGTGTTATTCTAGGTAGTAAGTAACTAACATTATAAGTCTGAACTAGGTATGTAAGTAGTAAGTTCTACTTGTCTAAAAACAACCTGCATGGAGCCCAAGAGGGTTCTAGGCTCCCTTCTTCCACTACATTTGCTTACAGTAGTATCAGCTGGGAGTTAGCCATAAAAGTAGTCCTACAGATTAATAGGAGGAAAACAGACTTTTCCCCCTTCTAAATTGTTTTCTAAACAGATCTACACTGATTGGCTATCTATGTATTTAGATTACTTAAGATATTGATTTCTGCAAATCTGTTAAGTGAAGCACCTTACTACTAAGAAAGTCAACATGCAACATAACTAGAAGCAATTGTAGCTCGTTTACTAAAGTGAATATAAACTGGAAGCATTATGTATGACTGATGCAGGCATATTTTCTAGGTTAGTAACTATGGAATACAGAGTAAGTTGTTTCAAATCCATACAATAATTAAGGGGCACAAGATCTTCAACACAGTAACTTACTGGAATGGAGTATGTAGGGAACAGTTAACAAATTAGATTTTACCAGCAGATACACAGATCATAACTGATGTCAAAATGGGCAGTAGTTTTGGTGTATGAGAGTCAATTTTATCATTGACCTCAAAGGTAGCTGTGGTAACTGTTGGTAAACAGGTGCTTTTTTTTTTTTTTTAATTTATTTCAGCTCTAGGTTTGTAATATCATATTGGTATCTTTATCTAAAGAAGATGAAGTTGCTCAAACAAAATTAGAAAATACATTTTAGATGAAAAAATGTTAGATAATTTGCACATCCAATTAAAAACTACTTACAGCCAATTTCATTTAGCAATTATGAATCTGGAAACTAGAGAATAGAGCATTGTGTTGGGCCAAAGATAGTAAATGCTGAATGTATGCACATTAAAGTCATCCTAGTAATTAATTAATTTGATAAATGCCTAAAGCTGGGATTAGACCTCAGTCTACTTATAAAGAAATTCTGAAGCATGTTCTTAACATCTTCCTTGAAAAAAAGTTAGTATGTCACAGCACGCTGTCCTGTGTCTTGTACGTGTGAAACCGCTTTTACTACTAAAGAAATTCATGCTTATACTAAATGATTCAGTATCCACATTCACAGTGCATGTTTTTGTATGATCTACCTAGTTCTCAGCTACTTTATTTATGGACTTTAACTGGTGAAAAAAAAAATAAATGATTCAAAAAAAGTATCAGCTTAGAAAACTGACAAATATGCAGCAAAAGATTATGGAAACATGCAGTGGTTTTGCTAAAATTAACAACAGTAAATAGAAAAATGTAACTGATGTATTACCAGTTTGTGCCATAAATTTAGCAGCATCAGCTTGTTCCTGAGGGACCCTTTTCTCATGAACAGATCGAGGTCGCTGACTTTTAATTGTATGATCTCCCATCATTCCAAATTCTAAAGACAGAATAAAGGTTTATGAAAGCTTGTGTGTAGACATTTCTCAAAAGTCACATACTGTCTCATGCAATATGTTCCTAAACATACCTGGAAGTTGCTGGTAAGGGTCAGGCAAGTGATCATGGCAGTTAACATCGACTTAACTTTGCTATGCTCAGCTTTTAATAAACACTTAAATTTGTGTCTGCAGATTTTCAAACATGATTTTATTGTATGAACCAACATTCAGTGTAGTGACACATATTATAAATCAGCTGTATGACATGGGACAAAAACAGTTATTCAAATGCAGACATTTTATACCTATATTTTGAATCAGTGCAAACCACACCAGAAAATTATTGTGACAGTGTTAGACATAGCTGTTCTACAGCAGAGCCTGCTGCTCCTCCAGAGGACTTCTATTTCTGCACTCATCTTTCAGGCTGATGAAGCCTTCAACAGAGATAACGAGTCATCTTTGGGAATAGTGGCAATGCAAAATAATAATAATTTAGCCAACTAACTGCTTAATTTTTAGGCTGAATCCAGCAGAACAAGTGCTTCTGAAGTGTTTCCTTTCTGAAACCTCTCAGTTATAAAGACTATAGGTTATGTCTTGCCCTCAGTATTTAAAAATAAGTCCCCACTAATTTTAGTAGGGAAATCTACGTAAAAAATCAATGACATAAAGGCCCAGAGTGTGGGAGACAAGAGTGCTTCATTTTTTATTCTATCACTGCTGTCATTTCCCCTCCCTGGTCCTGCGCAAACCACCTAGCCTTCTACCTCAGAACTCTATTTTTCCTTTCTGTGATGAAATGTGGAGGGTGCTTTGCACTTAGAGGGGGACTGCTGCATCTTCAGCAGAGTTCCCCCTGGTCCTCCCAAGCACATGCAGCTGTCCAGAGCTTGGTGTTAAATATTCAGTTTCTGTTGGGACCTCTAATTTAGGAAGTGTGTTCTGGAAACCGTGGGTTAACCCAATGAGGGTGGTGAAACACTGGAACGGGTTGCCCAGGGAGGTAGTGGAAGGCTCATCTGTGGAAATATTCAAGGTCAGGTTGGACAGGGCTCTGAGCAACCTGACTGAGTTGAAGATGTCCCTGCTCACTGCAGGGGGGTTGGACTAGATGACCTCTAAAGGTCCCTTCCAACCCAAAATATTCTATGATTCTGCGATTCTATGATTGAAACTACTTCAGCTACAACCACATGAAGATTCTGATGAGGCAGAAGGTGTCTGAAGCACTAAGAATATAAACACTAAGAAATACCTTTCTGCTATAAGGTTACTTTGCAAATGCAAAATTCAGAATTCTCCCCAATTTGTAAAGTCATGAAGATAAAAAAACTTACCTTCCTGCCTCAAAAGATGCAAAACATTATAGAAGATGTAAATGCTACTAATAAATATTATTTGCAAACACATTGTATTGATAAATCATTAGAGTAAACATATTTAAATTTCTATTTAAAGAAATAATAAAAGGTAAATATATTTTTAAGAGGTCAATCAGCAGAGAGAGGTTTTTCTTACTTTCTAGTAAATTATTAAAATATTTCTCCAAATCAGTGTTTCTTTTTGTAAATATTCATTAATGGCACCAGTTAAAATACAAATTCAATTACTGATTTGAGAACAGCAATACAGTTTGCATTCTAAAGAGAATATTTGAATATCTAATTAATAAAATATATTTTGAGAATTAGACACTCAACATTTTTAATTCACCCCAGAAATGCACATAAAAGATAATTAAATTATATATACATACATATATAGTATACATACATCTATGTATGTGTATATGTATATAAGTGTATTATAAAATTTTATGAATATATTTTTACAAAACACACCCCTTCTACAGCTCCTCTGATTTCAGATAGCTTTTTATTCTGTGGGAAATTTCTTAATGTAATTGAAGTTTTACAACCAATATTCTAATGCAAATTAAGATTAGAACGATACTTTTGCAATTTTTACAAGGTGCAGTACAGATGACCATTTAAACTGTAATTAGCAACATGGTGAAGGACAAGAGACTTTATGTATAGCTTTTCCCTTGAAGAGGCTGTGATAGCAAGGCGTGTTTGCTCTGAGTCTGCTGCCTGCATGCTGCCTGCTTGTCAGGCAGTTTAGATGGTATGGCATCATTCTTGCAGAAGACTTAATTCTGGTTTTTCAGTTACAAACAGAGTGCAATAATGGGAAACCTTTGCTAGAGGAAGGCTTTCCAGAGGCATACAGGGAGGTGGTCCCAGTCCTGTAGCACCCTGTGCTGGGTGTAGGCACATGCATCCCACAGGACAGAGACCTCTGGTGAAGAGGTAAAGGAAAGGCTGGGAGATCAGTTTTCAGGGTTGTGGTTTATATCCAGTGTAGCTCCATTCACAATGATGGAGCTACTTACGAGTATCACCAAGCAAAATAAAATACAAGTCATTGATGCAGGATCTAATCATGCCTCGACTTCTTCATTTTTCCACTTAGCAACAACATATTTTTAATTTACACATTTGATTCACTTCAACTGTTGCTGATGGTCTTTGAGATGCACTTTTCAACTAATCTCCCTTTGATATATTAATCATTTATATAGCACAGACATAAATATAAGGATAAATGTTTCATAACAAAGATAAAAATCTTTCTGTATAAGTTCTGTCAAAAAATGGAACCAGACTTATGCAGTGCTCTCTCTTTCATATTCAGCTGAAGTATTTAACCAAATGCTGCATGAGAACAAAAGCGGGAACAGGAAATGCAGTGTACTGGCATGGGTGAGGACTTCAGGGCCTCATTAAAATTCAGGCCTCATAAGAAAAGAAAAATAAGGGTCAAGTACATTTTCATAATGGGATCAGAAGTGTCCAGTTTCTGCATATAAGTACAAACAGTGCTCTGAACACTGTTTAATCTAGGAAGCTCAATAGTAATTCATTTTTAATGAAGCATTTTATAATAAAATATCTTACTTAAGTGACTGCTATAGTTTACAGTAAATAATAAAATAAAAATTTCCTCCATTTTCAGATCCTCGCTAAGTAACGAATGCAGAAGATGAACCAGCTATGCATTTGTTTTCCCTCAGTACTTCACAGAGGAGAAGTATTTAAATGGTTTCTGGGCTGGGAAAGCATTTCACCCAAATCAGCCTGAAGTATGACTAAATGACACAGTAGTTTCAAGAACCTGTTGGTGTGGGAAAGGTGATAGGAACCATCTTACTCTAGACAGCATCTGGCATAGAGGTGACCTGCAGGGTCAAGTCAGCGTTATTCAAGACCTAATGTCTGGGGTATAATATTGGATGTTTGAATTAAGAATCTGTGTAAAGGAATTTTCTCATTCTTACTCTTCTTACCTAGATCTTGCTGATGAAAATAAGTTTTCTAACCCAGTAGAAGGTATTTTGCAGACATCAGTTTCTGAACAGAACTTTGGTGATGCCTGTCCTAATTTTCCCTTGGGGAAATGGACAGTCCTTCTCTGCTTTTATGTCAAACATTGAAATTAGTCAGATTGTTTCATTAAATAAAGCGGCACAATTAATCTTTTCAGCAGCAGACAGGTACATGGCCTGATCCAGAAATTGCCAATGTGACTAAGTTAGGTCTGGAAACATGAAAAGGTTTTAATGCTTTTTATTACATTTTTAATGCTATCATCTACCTGCATGAGAATAAAACTCATAAAGAAATACCTCAAAATGTAAATAACAAATAACATTATGGGGAACCTTCAATGGATCATTTTAACCAGACCATGACTTATAACAAACTATAACATCTTCCAAACATTTGTCATAGAAAACCTGAGGTTTAGTTATCTGATAAAGGAATTTTATCCTTCTGTCAGTGGTCCTTTGGTGGCTATGGAAGCACAATAGTTTCCTGCAATAGGATGCATGTTCTTTCTCTCCTCAGCTGTACACAATGGATCAATACTTGAAAGTATTTTAGCAATGCATATATCTTAACATGAATCTGATTTATCATTTCATTTTATATATAACTCTGAAGCATGTAATATAGTTCCATGCCTTCTAAGAGTGAAAAAACCCCAATGATTTCTGAAATTCCAAAGTTTACAGTTGAGTATTATTTACAACAACTCTTATCTGTAGTCCCATTGGCTTTACCTTTATTTTTATGTTATGTTATGGGAATATTTATTCCTATTGAGTAACCTTTTTAGTTTTTAAAGGAGAGGCTAAAATCTTGCGGCCAGTGTAGGTGTACGTTTTTAGGAGAGAAGAGAGGTGCCATGTGCTCTCTGTAGGAACAAAGAAGAAAAAACATCTGTTAACAGTATAAAAATGCAAGGTAGGAAAACTGAGCAATATAAAAGAGAAATACCGGCTCTGCAAGGTTCTGCTCACCAATGGCTAGTCTCTGCTTTCTGACAAGTGGATAATCATTAAAGTTAAGGTACGTGTCAAACAGATTTTATGCCTAGGCTGTTTAATAATATTTGTAACCCTGTTACATATGTATCCTAGTCATCAGTTAATGTTATAAACCATGTTGGTTTGGCTCTTATGGTTATTTTTATGTCACATTTCATGGGAACTTCACAGTGTAAATGTATTGATCTGGTTATAGGTCTACCATGTACTATGAATTGTGCTATTAATGGCACAGAACACAGTGGCGTTAATAAAAAAAGCCTTTTTCAACACAGTAGTTGGTGACAACAGCGTGAATGAACTAAAAAAAAGTGATTCTGAGACCTTTAGGGTTACCCCTGCAGGGCATGTAAAATGTAGAGCAACCTCTGAGAGCTGCTGGGTGTCCTCAGCTGCTGAGCAGCTCCCTGAAGGCTGATCAGAACCTTAAAAGCAAGAAGAGGCAATCGATACCCCAAAGCGACTGTCATTTTCTTCTCTCACCCACAGCACTCCAGCAGTGTATTTCATACTATTCTACCCACTCCTGAACTGTAAATAGTCTATGGAATGAATATTAAAGGCCTTGCAGCCAGAATGCGCATTAATGCAAACTGTCTCAAGTGCCATAGCATGGCATCCTCTCTGTGCCAACATACAAATGTTTTTCCCAGAAATTATGCAAAATGCTGATGTAAGTCGCAGGTGAAGGGGAAGGAGGAGGTGCAGAGGGGGACAGGAAGGAAGAAGAGAGCTATAGAAATATATTAAGAACCAGTCTGTTTAAATTAAGTTTTGGACTGAGCTGTTAACTGTTTTCAGTAGATCTGATTAATTGCAGACTACCAGGAGCTTGAAAAAGTTTCCTGCACATTTGATTTCTTCATAGCCCATTCTACAATTTCTCCCACAAAGATACTAGTGCAATATACAGCAGCAGCAGTACTTGGCATTTCTTGTCACACTTGCAGCTGGTCAGTACAATTTCTTCTGGTCACTAGATGGCAGAATGTGTGTTGACTTTAGAAGCACAAATTTGCATTGAATTGAGAAGCCGGGACTTTCTGTTTCTTTTCATTATAAAATGATCTCTTTTGTGTATATATATATATAAATAATTATATTGAAAGGACTGAGGTGATTGGGTTGTTTTTTTTTTTATTATTATTCTTTTGTAGGGCAGGAATTAAAAAACAAAAACACCAAAACCAAACGAACCATGAGTGGCATTTGGTTTTCCTTTACAGTACACCCTGTGACAAAACAGAATAAAATCCCAGGAGCTCTCCCTTCCCTGTCTCCAGCCCTGCTTCAGTGCAGCAGGGCACCCAGGCCCCACAAGGAAGCACTTGTTCCCAAATGCTGCATTGGCAGGACACAGAGCTTCAGGGCATCAGTGAATACCATCACCTTGCAGTACAGATTTAAGCTATGGCTTTCTGTGGGAACCCCTTAAAATGATATTTCCTCACCAGCCAGGCAAGTTGCCAAAATGGTAATATAGCCATTAGCTGAATTAGATTTCCATGGGAACCTCTTCTTAGCAAATGTGGAAAACATTCTTAAAACAGTCTTTGCCTACTTCCAACATAGATCCTGGCCCCATAAAAAGTTCTCTTTTGGCTCTCCTAAAACAGTGTAGAAGAGCTTTGACCAGTTTCAAACTGAATGGAATAATTCCTTTCACTAGAGTAAATTAAGATCTGAACTGAGCTGTATTCATGAACACAATGAGAAAGATATCCTATTAATCATGAAAACACAGAGAGGATTTTAATAGCAGTGGAAATATGAAAGGCAAGAGTATTTGTACTAACAAATTTTTTTTTTTTATTACAATACAGTCGTATTTTATCAAGTAAAAGAAAAAGGGTAGTATTTGTAGGAAATTATATACATGATTTCTCTCACAAACAGTCATATATTAATACATATATGTGTGCAATCCTTCATCTTTCAAAAAATTAGGAAAAATAATTATGTATTCTAAACAGTCAACATATTGTACGTAGGTAATTAGTTTGTGTTTGTCCCTAGGGAGACCCATTTGCTCCTAGGAAATAATGTTGGATTAATACTATTGCTGCTATTTTTAATGACATAAGAAATGAAATATTACTGAATTGAAATATAAATTATAGCACAAAACCTGATGAGAGAGACTTTCTTGTGGCAATGCAATCTGCTGTCTCTCTGTGCATCTCTGCAGTGACTCCCTTGGCCAGCCATTATCTTCAGTGGGATCTGAACCTGTTTATTCATGGCTACAGATTTGGTCAGTGAAGAATATCATAAAGACGTAATATTTATTCACTTTTCATGTGCACAGAATGTTGAAACTGTGCAAGCTCTATTACTTATCTTCCTGGGCCCAATTGCTCAGCATCTTACACCTAGGCAGGAGAAACTGAGCATGTGAAGCCAGTGAAGTGACTCATACCTGTTCAAAATGAATGTAAAATGTCACCACAGCAGGTAGGGTGTTTTCACATGTGCTTTCCAGAATTATAACTAAGTAAAGAGGAAAAGGAGGGATGAATGAAAGCCCAAACTGCAGCTTTACCCATTTATAGCTCTACTAAATCTGACATATTTTATAGTTATCATGGCAGTATGCAGAAGATGCTCTGTAGTTTGCATTTTTCCCATTCAAATATTTCCCTAGCAATCCATCCCAAAATGTTTGTATTCAAATAAAAATAATAAAACTGATAAAAGAAATTTACATTATCGAGTTTAGCATTAAAATCCTTTAAATTCAGCAGTATATTATTCTCTCATATTCCCTGTTGTTCCCTCAAGAGATTCATGGATGTAATAATACATTAAAGAATGAAAACACAGGGGATTGCCTTTATTTATTTTTCCTTTTTTAATGAAAGTCCTTAAATGCATTCTTTTGTAGTATTCTCATCATTTTAATGTTTCTACTATAATAACTTATTCATGTGTAGCCTTTAGAAATTTAAATCATAGTATCATCATAATACTTCGGTATCTTCATAGCTTTTTTACATTTCATACTATTTTACTTCTGCATTAAGTATTTTGCTTTTGTCATATATTAAACTAATTGAATTATTTACACCGTGAGCTAGTACAGTAGTTATCTCAGAATAGTGGCATTTTTATATAAACAATCTCTTTTTACTGAACACTGCAGCAAGCTACCTAGATATTACACACAGGCTAGTATGTGCCTCTTTATTGCTCTGTATATTTACAACTCAAGAGAAGATGACTGAAGAGAAACTGTAATTTTCTAAGCTATTCTTGAATTCAATAAATTCATTCTTCTTCCTTTCTGTTCTAGAAACACTGAAAAGTAAGTAAAGGTAATTGCAGAAAGCAGGATTCACAAGGACATCTAGACTATTTCCTTGCCCTGCAACTATTTACTGCAGACATTCCTGCAGATGGTTGCTTAATCTTTTCTAAATGATAGCAGCATTCATTAAAATTTGAGATGAATTATCTATGAATTTATGACAGGGATGTTTACAGTCTGTGAAAGATTCTGAAGCTGCATGAGCAAAGGAACAAGAATCAATGTTTTAAATAACAGGTACTGCAAACACTACTCACTAAGCACTGTTAAACTGAATGTTGGAGGGTTTTTTAGAATGGTAAAGCTTCTAGATTAAGCTAAATGATATGACATGCCTTTTTAAGAGCATTTTCTTGTCCTTGTTTAGAAGTCTTGTCCCTGTCTAGAAGTCTCCTAAATTGTTTTTACAAAAGAATTAGAAAATGGAGGAAGTGTCATGGATGTGAATTTTGCACATTACATTTTTATTGTTTGTGGTACCACAAAGCTGGCTGACATAATGGGTAGCTGATAAATTTCATGTACTTAAGAGAGGGAAGGGAAGGGAAGGGAAGGGAAGGGAAGGGAAGGGAAGGGAAGGGAAGGGAAGGGAAGGGAAGGGAAGGGAAGGGAAGGGAAGGGAAGGGAAGGGAAGGGAAGGGAAGGGAAGGGAAGGGAAGGGGACAAAAGCCTTGGCTTCTGTAAGCTGGCCTGGTTCCACCCAGACAGGCCAAATTCTGTGAGCTGAGGACGTGGTCTAGAAGGCCTTTTCCAAACCCATAGATCTACCCTGAGCGAAAAGTTTTATATAACCTGTTCACAAAGATACGCAGCCTTTCCTAACCATCACTGGCAAGTTAATGATCACACATATGCAATTTCAAACATACTATTCCACCCAGTTTAGTCTGGGAGATGTGTGTATGGCACAGCCCCCTGACAGGTAGAGTATTGCAATAATTTCCAGAATGGACCTGGAACGTCTTAAAAGGTCTGAACTCTCATGGTGACACCTATGGCCTTAACAAATATGACTCAAGAATATTTCTTCTCTAGTCAACAAAATTAGCTTAATGGGAAAACATGACATGAAAGGAAAATCAGCGATTCAAAATTTAAACCTCAGAACCGTTTTCCACAATGACAAAATCTTTCCTTCAGATATACATGTAAGGGATTTTAAGTAGGAAAGCACATAAGAGATTTACCCAAAAACTATCAATGAAAATCACTTTGAGGATTTTTTAAAAATCCATTAGATGTTTTCACTGGATTTAGTAAAAGCACACTTTTCTAGGTCTCTCAGATTCTCATTTCAGGGTCAGACTCAGCAATTCATTTAATGGTTTTAAGGACCCAGATATCACACTGAGGATAAAAAGCAGTGTTCTTCAGTCTTATTGCATAATCCACAGTTAGAAAAAATATTTGAGCTCATCTGCTAACACATCCTTCCTACCCGTACAGCCCATAGTGTCAAAGAGGTCCACATGGTTGGCTTATTTGAATGTTGCCCATGCAATGCCTCTATAAAAGCAAATGAACTGTTCAACTGCAGATCTGAGCTAAGCAATGCATAGTTTGTTGATCACGTTTTAGGGGAGTTCACTCCGAAGCCTGCATTAAAGAATAGCAGAGATGCAAGATTTCTCTTCTCCTTAACACCAGATCAAATACCTAAAACCAACATTGTCCTGGTTTTGGCTGGGATAGAGTTAATTTTCTTCCTAGTAGCTGGCATAGTGCTGTTTTGAATTTAGTATGAGAAGAATGTTGGTAACGCACTGATGTTTCAGTTGTTGCTAAGCAGTGCTTACACCAGTCAAGTACTTTTCAGCCTTCCATGCTCTGCCAGGTGCCCAAGAAGCTGGGAGGGGGCACAGCCAGGACAGCTGACCCCAACTGGCCAAAGGGCTATCCCATACCATATGATGTGCTGCTCAGTATAGAAACTGGGGAAAGAAGAAAGAAGTGGAGGATGTTCAGAGTGATGGCATTTGTCTTCCCAAGTAACTGTTACATGTGATGGAGCCCTGCTTTCCTGGGGATGGCTGAACACCTGCCTGCCCATGGGAAGCAGTGAATGAATTCCCTGTTTTTCTTTGCTTGTGCAAGCAACCTTTTGCTTTACTTATTAAACTGTCTTCATCTCAACCCACAAGTTCTCTTATTTTTACTCGATTCTCTCCCCCATCCTACCAGGGGGGACTGAGCAAGCGACTGTGTGGTGCTTAGTTGCCAGATGGGGTTAAACCACGACAAACAAAAAAAATTATAACAAAAAAATTTACCTAAGCCCAGACATATTTGATGGGTGTAATCTATCTGATCATAATGCACTGTACTTAACACAGGAACAACAGTACTTTAGTGGGTTGAGGAAACGAATCCAACAGAATTAATGGGACTATGATAATGATGCTCTACAGGTCTACAAAATACAGAGATTACACTGAGAGCCATCAGTATACTTGGTTTTTTACAATATACATATTTTTTAAAACTTTTATAATGCTGTTCTGTAGCTGTGACAGAGATTTCTACTTAATCATGGCAAAGTGTCTCCTGGTCCAGTTCTCTGATTAAATTAGAAAACAATATAAAACACAACCTAGTCAACATGACATTGATACTCATATTAGAGAGAACAATGTGGATGACTCTACTGAAGTGCTATCATCCTCAGAGGTGGAAGGGCTTGCCTGTCTTTCATCATAAGCATCAAAGTAACTGATTTTAGTATCCTCATTGTTTCTACATTCCTACATGATGTCAGACACTTGAACCGCTTCTTTTAAAATTCTCATTCATCTCCTGTAAATATTACTGCAGCCATCTATACCTTTTGACCTCCAGAATGATTAATGGAACTGTACTTTATGGAAAATTGTGGCTGCTTCCCCTACAGATGTCAATAACAAGGGTCATTAAAGAACATCTATTCCTGGATGGCTGTGCAAGATACATCTCATGTAATTCTTTCAGCTTGTCAGCATAACATGCAGTGTGGTTACCTAAAACCTGTCTCAGCTCATCATGGTCCATCTTTTGAAGAAATGATGCCAACAGCCAACATATATGAATGTCTGTAGATTGCGGGTAGGGATTTTTTTCAGTGAAGATGTTTACTTCTGAACTTAGAACTATAGAGTCTGCAATACTCATTAAGCTGGGAACTCTGACTGTAACTTACATAAAAGCATTCTCAGAATGACCTATTGCTTATGGACATAGGTAAACTAGTATCTATCTCTTTCATGGAGAAGTCTGCAGGCAATGGTGTTTTACTTAGTGCAAACAGACTTCCTCTTAACAGGTGGAGAGCTACAACTGGGATGTGTATCATGGCTCTCTGAAAAAGGCTTAAGACTGGAATCTCATTATAGGGCTCCTAACTACAAACCTTTTCTGAATTCTCTCCAGAGCTATTTGCATATCTACCCACAGATATGCTATAAATCTCTCCCATTGCCTCTACTTTGCTGTCTAGAATGGGATGGAAAAGTAAAATAGCTACAAAAATATCTTTTATACAAAGATATTTTCAAACCAAAAATTGAATTTTCTTCAAAGTAAAGTTTGCCTCTTGTATGTTGGCTCTTTAAAAATATGCTAATGATTTAGTTACCCAAAAGAAGTGTTCTTAAATACAGTCCACTGTAAGCATGCATAATGGAATGTTTATGGTAAGCAAATTCTGAATCAATAAATTAAGTTATGCTCACTAGAGATTTAATAGTGTATATTCTGATTGCCTGATCAGGAATCAGAATAAGAACTATAAATACAGTATGTCTAGTCACTGCTAGCCAATATGAATTCTAAGCTGAAAATAAAAAACAGTGAGTATTGAGGAACAGAGGAAGTGTTTGTGCGTGGAAATAATACGGGTTTTTTAGAACAGCTAAAGCATTGGGGCAAAAGAAGCAGATTTTGGGCACACAGGCTTTCAGTTCTGAAGTAGAAGCATCAAACGTCAAAGCTGCTAGGAGTTTTATTACTGCCACTTGCAAACCTTGCCTTGCTTGTGTACTTAGACTACCACGGCCCCAACACTACTACCAGAATGAGCAGATTAGACGTATTTCACATTCAGTTAAGTGGTTTACAGTTAACTTCAAAAACTGAATAATGCAGAAGATATTATAAGTTCAGAAAAATGCAGGAAAAAAACCACTGCCAATGTTGACCTATGTTGACTACAAAAATTATACAGTGTCTATTATTTACTTCAGTCTTGTCATCAAGAGTTAAGTAGCCTGAAAAGCTAATGTTGAAGCTCACAAGGTACCAGTTCTCAGAAGAGTATCACAGAAAAAGAATCCTAGCTTTAGATCTAGTGCAGAGACTTCTCATTCTATATTGATCTTGTGGAACAATTTTTACATTTTGCAGGATATAGTTAATATATAGGATATAGTTATAGTTATCTTTCCTTTTTTCATTCACATCTCAGAGTAAATAAAGTACTTCCAAACAGCTTTCAGCAAATGTGAATACAATTCTGGATTTTTAAAATCATTATTTGCTTGATATATAGTAGCAAACTCCACTAAAATCTATTCAAGGAATCCTAGGTTTCAGAAGTAACGTTCCATTAGTTTTAATGAAGGTTTTGAAAGTGCTGCAGCAATGGGTCTGCAAAGCCTGACTGAACTGGAGTGCTCTGTGCCAGAACTGACTCTGGAGTGCTGAGGTAGTTATATCTACAGTCAGAGCAGTTTATTTCCCAGGATAACTGCAGAATCCATTGATGCAAGACATGGTTATACAAATGCCCACATGCTAACATATGTAAAACATCTCAAAAGGATAGTCTGGATGCACAAGATCTACCTCTGGGAAAAGGGCTTGGTGCCACATGACAGCACATGTATAAAGTTTAGGCCATAGAACAGATGTTCCCATTTCTTACTTCCATGTAATTTATATTTTTAAAAAATCATTACAAGTTCCCAAAAGACATGAAGAAGCAATTTTTTGTGTAACAGATTCTGTCCAAAAATGAGTCATTAATGCTAATATAGAATCACAGAATCATAGAATCATAGAATGTTTTGGGTTGGAAGGGACCCCTAAAGGTCATCTAGTCCAACCCCCCCGGCAGGAGCAGGGACACTGCTAACTAGATCAGGTTGCTCAGAGCCCCGTCCAACCTGGCCTTGAATGCTTCCAGGGATGGGGCCTCCACTGCCTCTCTGGGCAACCTGTTCCAGGGTTTCAACACCCTCATGGTAAAGAATTTCTTCCTTATATCTAGTCTAAACCTACCCTGGTTTAGTTTAAAACCATTACCTCTTGTCCTGTCACAGCTGGCCTTACTAAAAAGATTTTCCCCATCTTTCCTATAGGCCCCCTTTACATTTTTGTGGCCCTCCTCTGGACCCGCTCCAACACTTCCATGTCCTTCTTGTGCTGAGGGCTCCAGAGCTGGACGCAGTACTCTAGGTGAGGTCTATCCCCTGTATTGGTAATCATAGTTAGCACATATATATAATTTTGATCACTTTATGTGGTGTATTTCAATTATTCTTTCCCACTATGAAAAGAACAGAGAAGTCTCCTTCTGCCTCATGTTGTGGTTTTAATACTGAACGTCAGAGTAACATCACCTACAAATGACAATACTTTCACCTCCATCAGTGTAAATCAGAAGTCATGAAATAATGGAATTAAATGTGTGTATAACTGCTGTGTGAGCAGAATTGGCTCCAGATGGATTAATTCCTGTGGTTGTGAGCAGCACACAGGACTGGCAGGCCTTTTCTAGCTCCTTTCTCTATCTTCTGTTAGACTATGTGGATTTTATGCATATCCATACAATTTAATCCTTTAGATTATAGGAACAATTACAGCTAGTTAAAGCGGGATTTCACTAAATCCTTATTCATGATGAAGTCAGCTTGGATTTGCCTCTAAGTGGCAGTCTTTTAAAAGGTAATGACAATAAATTATTCCCAATATTAAAAATGGGTCAGTACAATAATCCAGGAGAAAAGTGCCAGTTGGGAGAATATCTTTTGTGGTTGTTGCCCTCTGTTGTTCTGTTATTACCCCATGGCCCATCATTGTTATTGGTGTGAAATGTTACAGTTGTATGCATTGGGTACATACTAAACTGAAGTTAGGAATGTCAGTCACTATACCTCTTTTAGGTTCCTGTGGCAGGACCTGGGCATTTTTCTAAAAAAGCAAGAATTCATAAAAAAATAGTAAAACATTTGTGGAGAGAAAAATTATACGTGATCACTGGACTACTGGTCCTCTTCTGGACTGCAGCAATCAAGTACTACACAAATATTAGTCTGAAAAGAAGGTGCTATTCAAAGTATACAAATACAATGTAAATTGTTAAATCAGGTAGTTCTTGCTAGCCCTAGGCATAACTCTTTCTTTGTGTGAGGAAAGATAAATCCCTTAGCTGGTATTTATAGCCGAAGCAAATTTTGAGTCCCACACCAGTTTCACAAACTAGCTGTTGATCCAGAATTGGAACTAATAGTTGGAGAGGCGTAATGTTTCTGTGGCCATTTAGCTCCCTAACTCTGGTAGGCAAAACACAGCTTAGGGTTTCTAAATAAAAAATCTTGAAAATTGAGGATCTGGGGAGAGTTTCTGGCCAAGTTGTAAAGAGCCTGCAAAAACACCACTACTTCAAGGTGGAAATTGTTAGGAGGGAGTCCCTTCTGGTTCCTCTCATGCCCTCTGCAAGGAGTAGATCCTCTCACATGTCTTGGAAAACTTACTTACAAAGTTACTTGTAGGACACAGAATTTGGAGTAGCAGAAAGTAGACTGCTGCAGCCTTCAGGGCATTGGGAAAAGCAGGACTCCTATGATAATTAAGTAAATAATAGCTGAAGAAGAATGTCAGCCAAGCAGAAAAATGGAAAAAAGAGGGGGGAAAAAAGGAAAACAAAGGCACATCTCTTCAGAAGGAAAGAAATCACATGTGCACACATGTCAGATCAGGGTCAGTCTGTCTCTGCTCACTGCAGGAAGACTCTACAGGGCTGAGGAAGATAGAGGATAACTTAATCATCAGGGCTTCTGTTGCATTGGCTGTATCTGAACTTAATTCAGAGCACCCTCAGGGTATATAAGCTGAGGTACTGGCTTTTAACGGCTCTGTTTTTAACTAAAAATTTAGTATGTTTTATATCTATATATAATTTTATTTACATCACTATTTATTATTACCTTTAAGCTAAGTAACTTCTATTAGAAGAAAGATGTCACAAAAAATTGCAGGTGATTATGTTGGTTCATTGTAGCAATATGCAGCAAATGAACAGGCAAACATTAAACCTAATTCAGGACTAATGCTGTACTAGTACATTCCAGTGGGCAGTAGGTGATATGTTTCATATAAAGATCTTTTTTCACAAAAAAGCTGTTTCAAGGCCAGACTCATTGATTAATCTGAACTAAGCTAAGTTTCAAACAAAAGAGAGGAAAGGAGAAAGCAAGAAGAATAGCATTCTGTAAAAGTTGAAAGAGCTTAATTTCTTTTCTTATATTATAGCTACACTTTGAATTCTAATTAAAAAAAATGATTGAAAATAAAACAAAAGCCTTTTCTGAGTTACACATTTAATTCAGCCCCAAACATTTTTTGTCTGTCTCATGAAGCAAAAAATCATTTCTTCCAGAAATTATATCACTGAATGAATTTGGAAAAATAGAAATTAAAAAAACTTTATTGGATCTACTCAAGCGCACTAGGATTTACATTAAAAGTAAATTATTACTTCATACATTATGCTTCTTCATAATAAAAATAATAGCAACTTTACCTTGTGAAAAAGAAATAAAAGAATCATAATTACATGGGATGTAATCCAAGAATCATAATTACATTGAGTTTATACAGGGATAAAATACTAAAGGCAATAACAAAATGATAAACAACTCCGAACCCTATTCATCCCACTCCATAAGGCTGTTAAGAAATGAACATTTCTAAATGTATACCAAGTAGAAATAGTAGTTAAGAATCTTTGAAACCCATGTATCTGATTATTATTTCCTATTCCATATACTTACTCACTGATGGAAAAATTGCTGAGATTTTCTGCATGTGATGAGGATGAATAAACTGAGCCACCAGTAAAGTGAGTACCTAAAACCAGTCATCTTATTCTGCTTCAGACTTGGCATACTGCTTCCTGGCTGTGAATTTTTATCATGTCCAATCTATTGATGATGCTGCTTGTCAGCTGCAGTTTTCATTAGGAAAAAGGAGTTACAGCTGACAGTAGGATTTGTAGGAGTTCATAAATATTCTGCTACTGTTCAAAAGTGCTGCAATGAACTAAAAGCAGACATATTAGCTGCATTTTGAACCCACATGAAAGCAGAGCTATTAAACTATAAAGCATGAACACTCACCATATTAATTAAAGAATAAAACCTATCAAATTAAATATGGCATTTTTTTTTTTTCTGACCTGGTCCATGGCAGAGCAACAATCCAGCTCTTCAGTTTTTCCTCCTAACCAGGAGCTGTGCATCTGTGCATCTTCATAACCCTTCCAATGGGATATCTCTGAATACTGGTTTTGGAATGGTTTTATAATGGAAGGGGCGAATAGCGTGTGTTTGTCTCCACTGCTCCTGCTTCCTTCGGTGAGTTGAGCAGAGAGCTGACCTGTGATCCTGCCGGGCCACAGGACTCAGCGCAGTGCTCGGTGTGGGCAGACTGATGGCTGAGCACCAGGCTGCCCTCAAGGAGCCTCTTCTGCAGCCACTGACAGCCTAGTAGGACATTTTCCTTGATCATCAATATAATGTTCCCTAAGCATCTTCTGCTTGCATATCACTCTAAGGTCACTTTGATATGAATAACCAGTGACAGATGAGGCCTGTGGGGTGCTTGTTAGAGAGCCAGTGGTAGATATTTTATTCAAAGCCTGATCAATTGCAGCACAGCAAGGTTCTGGAGATATGTACATGTCACTGTAGAACCATAACAACACCTTTTCTTCTCCAGCCAGAGTCCACAAATTGTGAACAGGGCTCCTGCTTATAGAGAGTTTGGTGAATCCAGTGATCTTCACCTAGAGACAGCAAGACCACCCAAGCTCTGGAGGAGAGCACTGTCTCCCTTATGAATAAGTACAATCTCATTTGGACCAAGATGACTAAAGTTATGGCAGCAGATCTGATTGATTGTGAAAATGGGAGCAACATGCTCACTTCTTTTGAGTCAGTTTGGTTGTTAAAGGAGCCTGAATAGCATCTGCACAAGGATAACAAACAAGCCCTCCTCCACTGATGCTCGCATCTGCAGAAGCTGCTATGGCCCTGGGGTGTTAGGAAAAGCAAAATATAAAGCTGTTCTGTGCTCTTTGCTATAAGTCAACAAACACAAGGCAATATTGGTTTAGAAATATGGCATCCAACATAGAAGGTGGACCTCAGAAAAAGAAAGACAAACAGATATTTTTTAAAATAGAGGTAGGGTAAGTTTGTTTGTTTTTTTCCTTAAGAAGAAGAGGAGGCCTGTTTTCTTCACTTATATATTCATTATTCTTTCTTTTAGAAGAAAATTATCTCAATGGTAGTGCTTTCGATTCATTAGTGTAATTTAGAAATCTATCCTTTTGATAAATGCAGTGCACATATTCATGCGACTCTTTCATTGGAAAATAGTTACCCAGTCAACTCAAGCTACAGAGAGTACTGTGAACTAGACAGCCTTAATTTTATATTTTAATTCCTCAACTTTTCTTTGCCATCCATTGATATTTGTTTCTTTTTTATTGTTATTGCCTTCTACTAGCACTTTATTTCTGAGGCTGTTCTCTGCTACCTCTTAAGTTTTCAGGTTTCTTTGGTATGTAAGAGCCACTGAGCTGTGGTTTTCCACAGTACTGCACGTGGCTGCAAAAATACATGATGACCTCAAGATTTGACTTTCTATCTGCCCCCTGACTTGCTATTTGTACACCTAAAGTCTGTTTCCCCCCTTTATGTACCAGCATCACACTGTATTCATGTTAATCTCTCTAAATACCTCTATTAATCTAATTAATTTATTTATTAATCTCTCTAAATTCTCAGGGCACAGCTACAAGCAGGGGGTGTAGATTTTCACTCTTGATTATTAAACTAAAGCACAGCACACCAGAATACAGAAGTCATCCAGCATGATTTCCCCATCTTTAGAATTACTTACAATCTTTAGAATTACTTACAACATTGTTTAGATCAGCTGTGGCTTTACATTTACTATTTATGCAATCCTGAAAAGACTCAGACTTGATACCAAACACTGTGGAAACCTCCTATTAATCACACTACTTTAAGATCTATTGGTGGGTCAAGTTGTATTTCATTTAACTTTAATGTATCTATAAACTTATCTTTATCAACAACATGTAAAATAACTCAAGATAGATAACAGCAAAAGGAAAAGTTTAGCTTCTCATATTCTGTTGGTTGAATGTCATTAGTTGTATTCCTGTATAGAAAGTAGTATTAGAAACTCCAGAGCAAAATATTTATTTCTACATTTTTCTTGGGAAATACATATAGTATTTCAGAAATATAAAACTCCAGGTAGACACTGGATTATCAAAACTTGATTGGTAAAGTATGAAAAATTTAAAGGAAAAAAGTATGATGTAAAATTCCTTTTTTCATCAGATTTTTTCCAGATGATTTCTCTAATATCAGTGCTAGGGTTGTAGTATTTCATTATTTACATATTCTTCACTCCACTTTGAAATATTCTTTTTTTAAAAAAAGGTGGTTTTAATTGAAATTCTTTTAGAGTGGGACCAAGTACAAGTATTAGATGGAAATTACGTTTTATACTAAAATCAAATACTCATATGAAAAATAACCAAATGACTTTAGATAGAGATGATGATGCAAAATCTGAACATTTGAATTACCACAGTGTGTTAAACAGTATAAACTATTGTGTTACTGCTAGAAGACAGCCAAAATGCAAGCAATAAACTAGCTGGAATGCACAGACTATCTGCAAAGAATAGGAAATGTCACTGTACTAAAGCAGTAAATGGAGGAGGGCCAATTGTATATGTACTAACTACTTAGACTATGTAAGAATAGAATGAGAGATATTCAGTATCAGTAAGAGGGAAAAGGAAGTAATGAAAGTCTATTATTTTTACTGCATATGCACAAACAATTAAAATCTCCTGTGCTATAATCCATGAAATATAGTTCAGTCACAAGTTACTACTTTCTCTGTAAATCTTATAGTAACAATGGTAGCATTTTCAATATATTTTTTAATGATAAGTATTTCTCGTCTAGCAATCTATAAATAAGAAATAGGACACATCCTCATTAGACATTAAGCCAAAATTCATCTTGGTCTGTCAGTTCCATTTCCACAAAGGCATTCTGTAA
>NW_009259863.1:864452-881084 GCF_000687185.1 Egretta garzetta
TTCTTGTAAACTTTCAAAACCATATACCCATGCATTTTAAATAGCCCTCGGTTTCAACCCATATCAACACATCCTGTATCTATAGCACACATTCGGGGGATTCTTCCTTTTCTTCTGAAATCAGTTTTGTTTTATTTTATTTTATTTTATTTTATTTTATTTTATTTCATGTATTTTGCTTTGCTTTGTTTTAGTGTACATTAAAGTAAACTTTCAAAACCATATACCCATGCATTTTAAATAGCCCTCGGTTTCAACCCATATCAACACATCCTGTATCTATAGCACACATTCGGGGGATTCTTCCTTTTCTTCTGAAATCAGTTTTGTTTTATTTTATTTTATTTTATTTTATTTTATTTTATTTCATGTATTTTGCTTTGCTTTGTTTTAGTGTACATTAAACAGTACATTAAACAGTCCTGCCTAGTTCATCTAGATAATTCTTTCATATGATACAGAGGTGATATACTGCAACATTGACACATTAATGCATATCAAGAAAAGGCAAAAGTAGAAAACCGGTCAGTACAGGTGAGTTAAGAGAGATCTGTAACTTTACTTTCAGCTGCTCAGCAACTAAAAAGATACATATACTGCAGCATATACATTCACAGTCATCAGTAAACCTATGAGATAGAAGCACACCTCAGATGGGAAGAATTTAATTTGTGGAGTAGTTCCTGCTCTATTGCTATGTAGAGTTGTTCCCAAAGAAGGAGGAAGTATCTTCTCTGCTTTTGTGTTGCTCCAAAAAATGAAGAGCTAAACACACTATTTAAATAGAGCAAAAAAAGTAAGATAACAAAGATGGAGAACAGGAGGTTCCTATGAAGCAGACAATGAACTATAAGGGGTGGACAAATAGGATCACTTTGAAATACTAAAAGCAATACAAATCAGTTTGTGTTATATTTGCAGTGATCTTTCCCCATGTAGGCCATTTAAAGCAAATAAATGCAGCTGCTTGGAGTGTAATGTTGACAGCTCCATAGCTCTTTAGCCTTTCTTTTCTCAGTCTCAACCTGCCTTAGTCAAGATCATTATACCGAGATGACTAAACGAAAAAGAGCAACCTCATGAGAGCAGAGCTGTCAGTTTACAAAGATGATACTTTTTTGTGTTCTTTTGGTTTTCTCTTCATGACCTTCCTATGTACATTTGCTCGCCTCATGTCTCTCCTTCACACAAAACCATTGTGTGTTTATATTTGAAGGTATAAACAATCTTTGTAACTTCAAGTTGCATATTCTTGTTCCTGTTTTATAAAAACAGTGTGTCTATAAGAAATTTTATCTATTGTGTCTTATTCATTATATGTTTCTTCCATGGCCATAGTTTATTTTATTTTAGTATTACAGAGAAGTATGCCTAACACAACATCAGGAAATAAATTAAGACCCCTCTTTCCAAAGTTCTATGAGAATCCTCTTCCCAAAAGTGTATGAGAATCAAGACTTCAATTTTTGAGAACCAGAAATACTATTTCAATTAAAATGCTTATAACCTTATAATATATTTTGAAGAAATTTTGAGAGCAGAAGTTACTTCCTGTAACACAAAGGTATCATATTACAAATAAGCTCCACATGATGTTATGGATCATTAACTATACTAATTATTTAAGACTATTCAAAATATACATGCTATAATGTGAGCCAGACAGTCAGATTAACAAAAACTACAGTACAGTAGCTGATAAGCACAGAACTTTGAAAAAATATGAGTGATTTTTTTCTTCATGTACTGGAAATGTCTCTCATACTACTGTATCTTCTACCAAAATCACAACAGAAACATACTTAAGACTTCTACTGCTGAATCATGGTTTTATTTACATAACGATTCCCTCAAACCTGCCCTCACAGGCAGATGTTTGCCTATAAACACATACATTTTCAGAATAGTTTCCTTAAAACTTTTAAATAATTCTGTGCTTTGAACAAACAGATCCTAGGGTACTTTCTACAAAGAGAATAAAAACTAAGATATTATAATAACCATAATCACATTTTCTTAACCTGTTATGCATGGCCCTATATCTTACTTGCCAATATAACGACACTAATTCCAGTGATGCCAGGCCTGATTGACAGTGTTATAAATATGTAAGTAATCAAGAGAAATGCAAATATTGCAGCTAAATTCTTTAGCAACATTTACTACTTCAAAGGAGAGTTTCCCATCTTTACTTTGTTACTGTCTTTAAAATTGCCAGAGAAGTGAAGACATTGCATATTCTACACGACAATGAAGCCATCAACGTCAATCTCATTCTCTGAACAGCTATCATCTAAATTAAAGGGAAGCATCTAATATGCATATTAATATTCTTATGTGTGCATCTCAGTGTGACCAAGTGGGTAAAAAGGTTGTATACTGTCATTCCAATATGTATGCAACTCTGATCCTCCTTGTCTCACTACTCTTTCTCATAACTCCATTTGACTTATCATCCCAGCTTTCTGTCTAAATATATAATTATGCGTTCTCTTGCAGTAATAATATATGCTGATACTGAGTATGAAATTAGAGAGAATATGAAGTACTATATTTAATGGCATAAAATGTTGGCTCTTAAAGCTGTATTAATTATTTATTTGCGTGTAGCAGGTTCCTCAATGCATGTTAGACTTAGTTAAGTACATATCTGGGATATCATATATTAACCACTGGTGGAAAAAATGTAATTCAGGAGAGATAACTTTTCAGCTTCATTTAGATTGCTTTTGTGGTTGCAAATGCAAATGAAAGGGACGAGTACACTGTGTCTCTTGCTGCCTAAAGCCACTGGCCATTAAACAGTCTAGATGCTAGGCTCGGATTAGCTCATAAATAACTACCAAAGCACTTTACTTAAATTGGTGGACTAAATTATTCATTCAGAATTAAAGTGGCCCTAATTCATTTTAGCTTACTTGGTAAATTAAGCTAAAAATAATTAAAACCACTTTAACTCTGAATAAGATTTGTCCACAAAATAGAATAAGTAATTTATTTTGGGGTCACACCTTCAGCTGATTCTGAGCTTTCTATGGCATACCCACAAAGACAAGTCTGGAATCTGTGTCCCCACCTCACTGCATGCAGTTCTTATTTCTTTCAACTAGACAATTGTTTTTGGTTTTTCTTCCTAGTGTTTTCCTTCCTTCTTGGATGTATAAGTATTAGACATCTGAATGACAGACTTCAGATTTCTGTAATTCGCAAAGCAGTAACAGGTGTAGACATCCATCAGCTGGCAGGCAACCTGGTTATCTGGGTTTTTTTTCTTTTTTTCCTTGCAACCTCTGTTTTTGTTGCAACAAAACTTCTGCAGGATGGTGACATGGTTCTCAAGACAACACTAAGATGAATCCTCATCTTTAAAAATCCCTTTTTTGAGCAGCAGGTTTCCATGTAGAATAGGGAATAGGAGTTAGGAGAGAGGAAAAAGATTAGACCTTGAATGTATCAATCATGTCATTTTGTCTCGGTCACAACATCTCTCTTTTGAGATCCAGATAAAGGAGCTCATCAGTTAGTGAGAGTCTTTCAACATGACCCAATGTAACACAGTCACAAAGACAGAAAATACAGTAAGGCAAAGATTATGAAGAAAGAAAGTCTATTTCCAGCCTTTCTCTTTTGAGTCACAGTATAGCAATAGAACAGACTGAAACAATACTGCCTCAAACTATCAAGTTGGCTTTCTTTTTTTTTTTGGATCCTGACAGATTGACCTGGCTCTCCTCTTCTCCTGTTCCTATGTGGAATAGACACATAGTTCTCCTCAGAAATATTCCAGTGTTTGGCCAGTGGTGTTCTTCTACACATTGTAAAAATCTTGTTGGAATCTTTTTTTCATTGTGTAGTTCAGTCAGAAAATTCTAGCATAGATGCATTTAGCTTCATAATTTAGTACAGCCCTATTTATTAACATGAATTATGAGGTAGACACCTTGGATCTCCCACAAAAAAAACCTAAAAACCCCAAAAACATGAGTCTTAAGAAACTTTTACAATAAAAGCTTCTATTACTATTTTTGCATCTTTTCAAAATATATAGTCAGGTTTCTGACTTCTGGCATTTGCAGGATTATTTGCAAATGTGATTAATTTGAACAATGCATGGCTGTGTTGTAATCATGTGGTCCTTGAATTAATATGACCTGCAAAAATGAAATGGGTTTCTTTTGTCTAGCTCAGTTGCCCTCAAAAGCATACCAACTTAATACAAAGAGGACAGTGGTCCGTCGACTCTGTGTTTACCAAGTATTGAACAAGAAGCACTTTAATGGATTTAAGCTTAGAACAAGTCAGAATTAGGGTAGATATTAGGAAGAAGTGTAAATACTGGAACAGGAATTCTTTTTCTACTAGTATATGGACACAATATTTCTCTATGATATTTATTATGAAGTATATCTGCAGAATGAAATGTAGCAGTACTGATGTTTGCTTTATCCATCCCACCATACCTGTCTACCCCACACGGACACCCCAATCTCCATAAAACTCAGGACATATCCTTTTGATTACCTTTTGCCATGAAATACAATACATATAAGAAGTAATAAATAAACCTTGTAGATACATGGAATACACAAATCCAACATCAGGTATACATTGTTCATCTGTTTTTCAGTGAATTAAAGCGGAGAAAAGCTTTCTGTAGGTTTTAAAACACTCCTGTTGATCACATATTCAGGCAATTGGGATTTAGGCATCCTAGAGTGACTGAAAAATAACTGAAAAGAGGGATAACAGGCAAATTAAATTCAAGACCCTTTATTTGTCATCCCTTTCCTAGGCAGAAGCAGCTTTTTAGGGGAAAAAAAAAAGAAAATATAAAAATAAAATAAGGAAAAAGCATGAATGTGGGAATGGAATGAAGGGTTTCATATTCAGTAAATTGGAACAACTGTTTCCATTTTGATTCAAAGCATTTTCAAAAACTATGTATATACATAGCTTGTGTAGAAGTACACATCTTTCTATATAAAAAAGCATAAACGAGAGCAGAAATGTGAAGAAGGAAGTGGTCATGGCGTACCTATATTTTTTACATTTTGAATGCTTCTCAATAAACCTTGCCGTGACTTGCATACTGAGCAGAGTACCTACAGGCCCGGTCCTTCCTATTTATAATTCTTGCCCACGAGTTACATGCTAGGTGGTGGCAAGCCCACAACTACAACTCTTCTCAAATGCTGCCACCTAAAGGCTAAAAAGAAGTACAACTATAAACCAAAAGCGGCAGAGGAAGAAGTACAACATAGCAGAGCAGTTGCTTCTATCTCACGTACCAAGTGCATTTGTGCTTAATCCCCTGTGGATAATTACCCGAAAATCCTTTGGGGATATAGGTTTTTCAAACGCCAAGTCAACATTAAGGTTTGTACCTTCAGTAGTCATGTCACTGAAGCATCATTACATTTATAAATCAATTAAACAAAATGAAGCAGTAAACCCAAAATTATGGCTCAGAATTATGACACAATTGAAAATACCAAAACTTGTTTTCTAGTTAAAAATACAGTTCCTCTAATCTGAACATGTAATTCATATCAACTCCTGAAAAAAAAGAATGCACAATATATTTGAACATTTGTAACTGATTAGCTTTTAAGTATGCAGGAATACATCATACGCAGGAAAAAAAAAATGAAGATTTGGTTCTTGAGGTTTTTAGGTTAAAGATTTAGTAATTAAAAAACCAAACCAAAACAAACCACAAAAATCCTGCCTAAAAGATTTTTTGTTAGAGCTAGATAGGTTTTCAATATAAAGTAGCTGTTAAAAGAGAGGCTTTAAAATGGTCACTAATATTAAGTGGATCTTTTCATTACCCTGACAAAAGGTGGTTTATGTCATAGGAAAAATATTCTGTGTCATAGGAAACATAACTAAACTTACTCTTATAAAGTAATTCATGTGCCATCTTCGCAATGCTTTAAATTATCTTAAACTCAAATAATAGCATGCTATAATCAACAGATGTAATACTTTGCAGATTTTAACTATTTAGATGTTAAGTATATAAGCCCTAGACTTTGTACAAAAGGAATAAAACCATACTCTATGATTGGAAGAAATAAATGGATGAGAAGCCTGAAAGTGTTGTGTTGATGTTCCACTGTAGCCACTTGAGAATAAAGGCAAAGCAAGTTCTGCAGGTAGAGGCAGTATCTCATATTATGCCAACCAATGAAGTTCTGGGTTTTTGCACTGAAAACTGTTTTTACTCCAAATTTTGTACGTTGATTTAATACCTTCCCATACAAAATCTTGATGCACTTAGTGCAGGCAATACATTTTAAACCAGTATATCTGACATTCATAGTAGTAGCTTCCCCATCCCTGACTTGCACCCCTACTTGTCAGTGCCCTTCTGTTTCACAGTGGGACACTTGACTACAAGCAAGGCAAAATTAAATCAGAGAGAAACAAAATAATTTGTTGGGGTTTTTTTCTTTTTTACATTGCGATCAACAATTACCCAGTTGCACTGGTATTGAAGAGTCTGACAAATATGTATAATTTTGCCACTTTCATTGCTAATTTTCTGATGTGTAAAAATTGAGTTTAGGAACAAGAGTATTTAGATTTATTTACTTGAGGACTAAAATGAAATTTCAATTTCAGTTTGTATGAAGAAAGACTGATATAAGATTTCATTAGCTTCTTTATTTACATGTTTTAGCCTTGATTTTAGCAAGTTATTTTCAGCAAATATGTTGAAATTAAAACAACAGGCAATGCTATAAAAAAAAGTGTCACACTGCCAATCAGTGGAAAACAAAGAGTTTCATGAAAAGTTATGAAAAAACCTGTTCATTAGCAGAAAATGTTAATATTTTAGCATATCTAAGGAAAACCTGTATTAAAGTACTGCAGTGATGAAAGTCTCTACAGGACTACTATTTTGTATATGAACACCCTGGTGTCCTTCAGTTGCCAAGGAACATATGTTTTATTTTTATTTCAGCTCCAGTTTTCTCTGCTAGGGCATTATTCAAGCTACTACTCCCCACCAAAAGAAAAGAGTAGGCTTAGATGCTGTCCTTTCAGGTAGTTGATGGGGCTGGCCCACAATGATGTTGACAGGACTGATGGTAAAGTAGGTACGGCAGGATACCCAAGGTGCACTCCAGTCCCTGACAGTGCCTGAATGGAAAGTCTCTACACTTCCTTCTGGCCTGTGTGTCTGCTTCCTTCCCCTGTGGGGTTGGGTTGTTGACAGAGAACAAATCTGGACACAGGAACTGGAATCTGCTCTCAGGTGCTAACAGTTTGGACAGAACTGAGCAGTATAAAAAAAAAAAAAAGAAAGGACCCATTACTCTGGCAACTTGGGAAAACAATCAGATTTTTAAAAATATTATTCAGAGAAATTAATGTTGCATGCTGTTTCCTAGAACATGGGATTTTTTTGGCAATTGATCCAGATAAGAAAAAAAAATGTTGGCTGCATATGACACTCATTATTTTTGTTAACGACATTATTTTCCATTGTTTTCATTTGGCCAGAACTTCTTTCAAGACTCTTAGTAACAACCAATTAATAATGCTATGCAGTACAAGACATTTCCACAGTCTGTAATGGTGTGAACTGCATAGATCCTCAATCTAACAGCAATCCAGCTCAGTAAGCTTGCCATAATATAATGCAGCTGCATACAGATACACTAGCCTGGGTCTAGATGTAATTAAAGAAATTTTGCCTCTGCAAGGCTAAGTACTTTGTGTGCTTTATGAATGCTACTCTACTGAGTCTGATACCGAGGGTGTTCAGGAAGAACTATTTGGACATTTCTGCATGCAACACAGCAACCAGCGTAGATCACAGAACACAGATTTCAGTATGTGTGCTGTATGTGTACATGGAAAGAATAAGAAGGTTTAATCTTTTCTTCGGGGAACGTACAATGGAAATAGTTTGGATTTGATTCCTTCTCCTGATAAGCACTGTGAGATTTCAGGTGTTTCAAGTTCCTAAAGCTATCAGAGGACTAAGGAAAACAAAGCAAAACCAAAATATGTGTTCTCTAACATGTGGCAGTTGGAGATCTTATCCCAGAAGCTTTTTTCTGTAAACCCCTGATTGTTTCAGTAATGTACTGTGAAAGACTGATAAGCATTCCTGTAGCCTTATTCTGCAACCCTCCTTCTGGCTTAGAAGGAATGTCCTTTACGCCCTTAGCACTAAACATGAGCTGCTCTCTGATTCCCATAGATGTATTTCATATACCTTTTTCAAGTGTCATAGCCTTTTAATTATGTTTTGTGTGAAACATGCTTATACCGTCAATTTAATTTTTTTCTACTCATTAGCCGTTTCCATCACAAAGAAGTAGCAAAAGAAAGCGTAGTTAATTGCATAAGAGGCCAATTCAGGACAAATGCAATGTTTTCCCATCACATCCCATCACACAAGGTTGCCATTTCTCCACTTTTTTAATGTCTATCCCTTGCTGCTAACACACAAAATTGAACACTGCCTGTGGCATTTACTGTACCTTCATCTGCTGGATTAAATGTTGTCTCAGCTGCTCTACTCTGTCCCTTGGGGACCAAAACCGTTACCATTCAGAACACTCTCAGCAGCAGAAGCAGCAGAACACCAATGTCTCATCGAAACTAACAGCATAAAGGTGATAGCTCACTATGACACTAGCCTATTCACCTTTTTATTCATTCTTTTTTATGTTTTCCTCATAGCGCTTAGCCTTTTTGGTATCAAGCAGGGACCCGAAGGATTAATCACTCTCTTACAATTCCTGACCACATTTTATTAGAAGTGAGCCAGAACCCAGAACTGCTCCTGGGCAGAGCTGTGTGAAGGATGGAAATTTTATTTCACATAGGATTATCAGATGTACAGCCTGAGAAGACAGGGCAATGGCTCAATGATCCAGGAAATGTTTTCAGTTTCTCCAGGTTTCTTTTCATCTTACAGTACTACTCTAGAGATTTCAAAGTCTGACTTCAATCAAAGTCAGAATGGAAAGCAACAAATTTCCAAGTTCCCCATTGAGAAAAAAAAACCCTTTAAAGTGTTTTAGTTGAAACTGCTTCTTGTGCAATTTGATGAAAGAATCATTTGGGGAATTGGCTTTGGACATCTTTCAGTTGCCTCCCTGATTTCATCCCCAAGTAATTCTGAGAAAACTGACTGGATCTCATCCCAGGAGAGAGAGAAGCTCACTCCAGTAGTATATAATTGTGCTCAAATTTCCAGAGGAGTTTTGCAAAGATATAGGCGTGCAGACAAAGTGTAGCACTTTTATAAACCAAATAAAACTCTGCAATGAAATACTCCAAACTGCAGTGACGTTGGGAACAATACTGAAACCCTATGGCTTGAATTCCTCTCAAGTTATAGTATTGTGAGAAGTCAAACTACAAAAAGCTATTGACAACATGTATCCTCATTTCCCTTGACAGTTTTTCAAGAGTAAAGTTTTTAAGTAAGTATGCAAATAAAAGAAAGCTATTCATAAAACCCTAAACCCCCCTTTTTTTTTCATTAAGATGTTTCCTTTTTATTTACCATTCTCAAAGCAATGCATATATTTACCTAGGTACTTCACGTCTCTTCATTGGACGTATTAAAAAGATTGCCAGAGTTGGTCCCTCATAGCAAGGCCTTGAACACCTTCCAAAATGATAATACATTTAAAAGATTCTCTGCAACTATATAAAGATTTACTCGGTTGTGCCTTTTAACCATGAAAGCAGGTGTTCTCATTTTTGGAAGATACCTTTTAGTATTTGGTGGCAGATGGAAACGTAGTAAGTATTAACTACTGTGAAATGAGACTGCGGAGTGATGTTCTCTCTCATTCATACTCCTAGAAACTCAGTCACATCGTACAGTGTGGACTTACAGTCCCTGGCAACTATGTTGAGAATGAGAGAGAAGGGAAGGCTAACACAAGCATAATTTTTTGAAGTTAAAGATGTCTCTGCTTCTTATAGCTGCAGTAGGCATTACCCAAATTCTTTGTTCAGGTGTTCACCTATTCCTGAATAATAAGTTAAAAGAAAATACAAAGCAACCAGAAAGTTCCACATATAATTTCAGCTTAACTTTAAACTTCTGAACATCATTAAACTTCAATTAACTTTTCAAAATTATCATCTTTTACCTTACTAATTTCAGCCATAACCTAAAGCAAGGACAAAACCCATGAAGGAAGCTACATTCTATTCTCATTACACTTCAATACCATTTCAGAATCCAAAACCTCTGGAAGAGCTTCATAGAAACCTGAAAATTTTGTAACTCATGCAAATAACGCATGTGGGCCTTCAGGAGGTTTAGATTGGGCATTAGGAAAAAATTTCTTTATGGAAAGGGTTGTCAAGCATTGGAACGGGCTGCCCAGGGAAGTGGTAGAGTCCCGATCCCTGGAGGTATTTAAAAGATGGGCAGACAAGGTGCTTGGGGACATGGCTTAGTGGTGGGATGGCAGTGTTAGGTTAATGGTTGGACTTGATGATCTTAAAGGTCTTTTCCAACCTAAACAATTCTATGATTCTATGATCTGTGGTTGGTTTGTTTGCTTGTTTGTTTGTTTCAAAGCATAAGTACAAGTGGCACATCCTTGAAAACAGTCACTCACATTTTTGGACAGGAGTCCTATTATGAACTCTTACAGTCAGTGCACATATGTGATGTCTGCTGTCTACCCTCATGCTCATCTCAACTTCAAAGCATAGTGCTTGTTTACAAGTTCATCAAACCCTTCCCTGGGGATATAGGTGTCAAGCAATGAAAGGTGACTGCTTAGATGCCAGTGAATAATCTGTTTAGAAGAGAAACATTTCCAAAGTGGTGAATAAGAACTGAAGAGTTTCTCTTGTCTGCTATGCTACTTTTAGTTAGTAATTATGGCAGTTCCCGCCAAAAAATAACCAGTTTCTAAATGTATTATAATTTTTCATATAGATTATATTCAAACACTGTTTAGATTTCAGTTCCCAGGAGGTTTTGTTGCTCTTTTACATCTTTTCCCCAATTTTTAAGTACTTTGTTTGAAGTATACTTGCTGATTTTCCTCTGAACACCTAATTTTGCTTTATCTTCTGAGCTTCTGTTGAATTTCTTAAGACGATCATCACAAGAAACTCCACCATTACCTGTCTCATTTATCTCTCCGTTTCTTCTGTAACTTTTTCTCTCTATTCTCAATACACTATGTTTCTCAGCTTCCCTCTGACGTTTCACACTTTATTAATTTCTTACTCTCCCCTCCCCTCTTCATTTAATATTTCCTTCTGAAGCCAGTCAACCTCCCTTCTCGTCCATCTTTTTTTTCCTCCTGCCAGCTGGAATGTGGCTGTTTGTCACTTGTTCTATTATGGAACTGTTCCCACAGTATTTCATGAAAATAACATCAGAGTCAGTATTCTTCCAGCAGTTTTCATCTTATTTTTCAGATTCCGGATGAGTGGGAAGGGTAACAGCAGGAGGAAAGAGTCTGATTCTAATCAAAAACAACTGTTAACCATAAAATATCTCACAGTCTTTGAAAAAAAGTCCTTTTAAGGACTTTGTGAAAGCCTTTAACTATCATCACTACATGCTCCCTATCACTGATAATCACACCTGTTGATAGTTATCTGCCAAAACCCAATAACATAAGAAAGTGAGATCTGGAATTCTTAGGCAATTGAGAATGCCAGCGTAACAGGCTGAGTTACAGCAGGTGCCTTAGTGACTCATGATGGCCACCTGACTGTGCCAAAAATGTATTGAGCATGGTATCTTTTGTGGAAGCATCCCTCCTGCTGACAGTGATACCAGCTGCCAAAACGCACCTTAAAGGAGTAAATCTAGCATACTTCAGGTTACAACTTTTTATCATTTGAAAAAGTTTGGTAACGTAGGAGAAGCTAGCTGCTTAAAACTACAGTAAAATACCTGATTTCTAATGGATCAGCATTTTGTGTTTTAATACTTCTCAGGTAGGTTGAAGTCATATGCATCCTTCAACAGCACTTCTTCCCCTTCCTATAGGGCTTCAGGAAACAAATAGCAGATGGAGCCACGTAAAATGAATTTAGCAGTTCAAGTGCCAAAAAGGTTGGAGTTGTAAGGATAGATAAAAGGGTAAAAAGCGGAACCAGCCTGGATGTGGTAACAGCAAAGCTGGTTTTAAAAGGGAAAATCCTTCTACTGCCTTCTTTAAGAACTGCACGTTGCCTTACATAATGGGGCCTGAATCTCAGTTTTTCCCAAGCGCTACCACAAGCCACTTGATTAATAGTTAATCATTAGCACAGTACACATTAGGCTCATTTTATAGCTGCCCAAGTTATTCTGATTTAGTGAAGCAGTGTTGGAAGTAGAAACATTATAGTTCACGCTAGCCTAAGGACACCAGTGAAACTTAGCCCACAGATCAAGAACAGCAGGTTGTTGTCTGAGATGCCATCAAACATACCTGTTAGTCAAGAGGCAGTAGAAAGGCAAGCCCAGTATTTTGTCTTTCTAAGTATTATCAGCTATGAAGTTGTCAAAACTATCTTCAAGAGCCTTTTTTATGTGTGAATGTCAGTGTTTTCTCAAAGCAAACTCTTGAGTCAGGCTGACTTTAATAGTATAGACTCAGTTATAGGTCTGAAGTATGACGTTATATGCCAGACTAGTTAGGCTGGGGATTTCTAGACGACTTTTGTGTAATGTCTTGGATGTGTTTTGGATCAAAACCGAGTGTTTGGATAAACCTTGGAATGTTTATGTTTACATTATTTATATTTATACTTCTTCTGCTATAATTATTATTGCTCACATTGCAATAGATCTGTACCTCTAAAGTTGGGATTTTAAATTGCTTCTGAAAAATGCGTAAAGCTTCTTTCTTCTTACAGGTATTAATTAACGGTAGCTTGAATTAGCAAGAACAAACTCCTCTACTTCAGGGTTATCTTGCCTGCAGTGAGCCAAAGTAATTGCTAGAACATAGCAATGTTGCCCTCTCTGGTCTTCACCGTAGATCTTTTAGGCAGATTTGGTACCATAGCACTGGATTTTTAATCAAAATCTGTGGGAGGTCTGCATGTACACAGGTGTAGAACACACTCATGGGATATGGACCAACGATAAAAAGATTTGTAGTGTGAAACTACAATACCTATTTGAATACCTATCTGACCTTAGCAGTTTTGGCACTTAAAATTACCAAATGCAGATCTCTCTTACAGTTCAATACCTAAGCTTGCATTTCAAACAAAGCACATATGAAATAATATTCATATGAAAGGACAATATAAAATTGCCTTCACAGGAGACTAGGAGAAAAAAGAACTAAATTCTGGAGGAGATCTTGCTTTAAAAATGAAATGAGCTTTCCCTCTCATTTGCAATATTTATGAATTTACTTGTTAAATTGGTTTTGCTATGCAAATGTTGTTTACTCTTTGTCACTGTCACCTTTCAGTTCCTATCACCATAAGTTAAGCACTTAAAATCAAGCTTTGAAGCTTCTGAACAAAATTATAAAAATGTTTTCCACCCTAGAAAATCCAAGACTCCCCACTATTAATTAGTGTTGCTAATACATTTGTGGCTTTTTTTCTTTTTTCCTTCAAACAGTGCCTTGAAAAACATTTGGAAATGCCTCCTATATTTCACCAATCAAAATTATCATGTGTATTATCTTTTTGTATCTTTGATCAAAAGCACCATTATACAAATAAAAACAGCAGCCCATCAAATAAATTTAATTTAGCAACCATCTGTAACAGACACTGTATCAGCATGTAAAGATACAGTTAGTCTTCACCAGAAAAACAAAAAGAAAGCCTTTGAGACAGGTTTTATATATCCCTTTTCCATTCTTATATAAACATGCTAAAAATGGGAGCCAGATATCTTATTCCACTGACAAAAATTCCTGGACTAATAGAATTGCAAACTTCCTAAGCCCATTCTCTTCCTAATATGCTTCTGCTCCAGCACACTGATTTATCCACAGCAAACTCCATGGGCAGGTAGGTCTACATCTTGTGGCTTCAATTGTTTCTGCTTTACCATCAAAAAAAGTACTGCATACCACCTTGAAAAATGTACATGAGTCTAGTCATGAAGTGGGTGTAAAAAGCATAAAGATGTTCTTATTTCTGCTATAGACTTGGTAAAATTAGTGGTTTGTGCTTGTAATTTGGGAGTAATCTGTTGAAGCTAGTGGATCCACACAGGACTGGTCTTTCCAGTGGCTTATTACTTTCTGAACTATTTTTCACCTGGACAAAGTGAGCATAGAAAAACATGCAAACAAGAATTCTCTGTTGGCAATTTGTATTCACTTGCCACATTTGGGAGAAGAGATACAAGGAGCAGAGCAGCAGCGAAACAGACCTGGTACATTTTGATTTTCTGTTTTCTCCTGAAACACGTACCAGCAAAAACCTGATTAGAAAGAAAAAAATCTTTCTGCCTAATAGGAGCTAGCAAGGAACATATGGCATGACATAGATTGAAAACATTGAAAACAAAAAGAAAGCCTTTGAGACAGGTTTTATATATCCCTTTTCCATTCTTATATAAACATGCTAAAAATGGGAGCCAGATATCTTATTCCACTGACAAAAATTCCTGGACTAATAGAATTGCAAACTTCCTAAGCCCATTCTCTTCCTAATATGCTTCTGCTCCAGCACACTGATTTATCCACAGCAAACTCCATGGGCAGGTAGGTCTACATCTTGTGGCTTCAATTGTTTCTGCTTTACCATCAAAAAAAGTACTGCATACCACCTTGAAAAATGTACATGAGTCTAGTCATGAAGTGGGTGTAAAAAGCATAAAGATGTTCTTATTTCTGCTATAGACTTGGTAAAATTAGTGGTTTGTGCTTGTAATTTGGGAGTAATCTGTTGAAGCTAGTGGATCCACACAGGACTGGTCTTTCCAGTGGCTTATTACTTTCTGAACTATTTTTCACCTGGACAAAGTGAGCATAGAAAAACATGCAAACAAGAATTCTCTGTTGGCAATTTGTATTCACTTGCCACATTTGGGAGAAGAGATACAAGGAGCAGAGCAGCAGCGAAAACAGACCTGGTACATTTTGATTTTCTGTTTTCTCCTGAAACACGTACCAGCAAAAACCTGATTAGAAAGAAAAAAATCTTTCTGCCTAATAGGAGCTAGCAAGGAACATATGGCATGACATAGATTGTACACATTGAGACATCAGTCAACATGGCAAGAAGCTGAAGCAACATCCACAAATTACAACCTTAATTGCTAAAAATAATTAAACAGATTGGCAGACATTTTAAAAATCACACATGGGCATCCAGTAGCCATGGCAAGTGAGTAGGACTTAGTGATGTAAATAGTGATGCCATTTATCATTTTAAATGTCTTCCCTATTATTTAAAATATCTTTATTTGAGAGTTTTAAAAACATCCAAATTGTTATGACCAAGTTTGACAGGGATAGCCTTCTCTAATGCATGGAATATTTTTAACTCATTCCTTTCTCTCATTCTACCTCTTTATACTGTATTTGGATTTTAAATCAGTTGGATATTTATATTGCAAGCTTTCCAAAAGTATCACAAATTAAAGATGACTGTAAACATGAAAAGTATCATAATTTCTAGAGGAAATAAAAAGGAGGAATTTTCTTGAAGGTAAGGCTGAAATCAAAAGTTATTTTTTTTTAACTGTCAGGAACTTAAAACTCCAAATAGAGATTCTGAAGTTTGTTTTTGTAGCCTGCTGAAAGCTGATTTTTAGGGAAAAGAAACAAAGTACTGATCAAAATTTCTCCTCGTATTTTTCGTCACAAAAATGAACACATTTAAGGAAAGGGGAATTCTGTGCAATTTTTTTTGTTTTGTTTAAATAACAACTGACTCATTCTCAGTCATAGATTGAAGGAACTATGGACAATATTGTGCATGCTTCTCTGAAAAGACAGCATAGTGTTATAAATATGCTGAGCCTTCAGGAGAGAAGCACTGGTAAGTTACTAAAAAGGTAAATATCTGAGTTTCAACTTTCCAGTAAACCTTTCGGTTGCTGAATTGCATGTGGACGTCATTATAAGTGGAAAAAAGAGTGTTCCGTGACGACAGCAAAATAGAATGCCTGCCTTTTTCTTTGCAAAGAAACCCCACCAAATTACGCTTGTTCATATTCATGACCTCCTTTTCCTCCAACACTTCATGAATATTCAGTAAACAACTTCTATCGAAAAGAATATTCATGGTTACCAAAATCTCTGAAAACCAGCGTCTCTGAGAGTATTTGCACTAAGCATACCAGCATATTGAAAAGCCCTTTTATTATTTGTACAATAAATTCATTAACTCATGAAGAACATTCAGTTCAATTAGAAATAGAAGAAGGGCCTCTCTTTTACTCGGAAAGCCCAGTCCACCCCACCAGGGGGGGAGCAACTATGCCGCGTGAAATAACCGACATAAAGCAAAGTCGCGAGCACACAGTCTAGGACTTCTTTATACGCGCTCCATCTACCGAGCTAATTCGGCACAGTGCGGCTGAGAGCCCTGTCGCTCGCTCGCCGGGGCCTCGGGAGGCAGGGAAGGGCTCGGCTCCTTAGAAAGTGGAGGCCGCCGGGGTCTCGCCAGCAAAGCCGGGGCAAGGCACGGCCGGAGGCTGAACCG
>NW_009259863.1:881100-899015 GCF_000687185.1 Egretta garzetta
TCCTCCCCGCCGCCTTCGCAGCGCCCCGGGCCGCTGGAGAGCAGAGTACCGCCTGCTGTTTCATAATTAGAGGGTTATGGCCTGAAAAAAAAGGGCCTTTTTTTAAATACGAGCAGAGTCAGCACGCTCTGATGGTTTCTCGATGTTTCTCTTCCTAGCCCCGCTTCGATCCTAAAGCTTCCCGGTGCTCCACAACTTCAGTCTGAGCAACAGCAGCCCCGGTAAAGGTCTAGTTCTGTGCTGAGGCTCTGGGTGGTGTCCTTGCTGCAGAATTTGGCCCACGATTAATTTGATACTTTGTTAACTTTCAAACCGTTAATAGCATGACAGCTGATGTTTACAAAGGGTACAGAAGGGATATTCAGTATTAAATGTACTCCTTAGGATGTGCAAATGGCTTTCTTAATTTATACTGTCCCTTGTCCCCAAAACTCTTACAAGGTTTTACTCAGGACTTTATGAAAAAGATGTAGCTGAAAAGCCTGTACGACTGCAGCCGTGGCCACGTGGGTACAATCGCTCAATATAAATTTTAATACAATTCCTGTGATAAAATCTGCAATCATAAAAACACAAGCTGGCTTCCAGGTGCCCTGTTCTAATCATGCATTTTAGAAATCAAATCTACTAACTGCAGCACTTTATTCTAGCACGTTCATGAGAAATATTACTTTGAAACTCATATTCATTTATTTGCCTCATTAATATGGTTTCCAGGAATAAAAATTTGTTTAAAAGCAATAATGAGAAATGCCTATTTCCAATTTTCACGTGCCCATGGCTAGTATAGAAGAGCTCTAATTTGTTGGGGTTTTTTTAATTTGAAATTTTCTTAAATGTAAAAGAATGATCGCAGCTGGGGATGAATTCAGCAGTAATGGAGCTAAGAAGACAACAGATGATAAAATATCAGTATGACGGATGTGTTGAAATGGAGCTGGGGAGATTAGAAAAGAAAGCATGTCACAGTCTCTGGTATTTCTTCTAGGAGAGATAATTAGGGACTTATGGTGAGAATACTTTGACTAGCACGCACAAGGAGGAAACTACACTTAAGAAAGTGCCAGAACAGCCTTAGGATTCAGCTATTAGATAATACTGTTACCTTGTAGCCCTGAAACACAACTATTGCTAATTGCTATTGCTATTGCAATAACTAATTGCTATTGCTATTAAGAGACCATAAGCTTTGTAGTGAGTTTGCAAGGCCTCGGGCTTGCCTTGGCTGGACTGGTCCTGACTTGACTGCAGCAGGTTTTTTCCTATGGTGATTTTTCTAGCAGACCAGGAGGCTATGGCTGGGTTTGGTTTTGGTTTTTGTTGTTGTTTTGGTTTGGTTTTTTCACTTTTGTTTCTCTTTCTATGGCATATATATTGTTTTATAAAAGCAGTTACTCCGTTCACATAGACATACCCTTAAGGATGAGCATAATGCCAGGAAAAGGGTTCAAACTGAGAAGTGTGTGTATTACCATTTAAACTATATTATTACTATTATTGAAACTCTCTGTGTAGAAGAACGCTTTCTTTTTCTGTAATAATGTTAGGGAGACACTGGCTTGATTGTATTGCAAGAAGCAGAAGTACAAGAATGGAAGTCCAGGAAGACAGGGCACATAGAAAACTGAGGAGAGATTTCCGTACAGTGATGAGGAGAAAAAAGGCGTGCAGAGTAGAAAGCAACATCAGAAGTTCTCCATTTAAAGTAAAAAGTCAGAAACACATTAGTTGTAGAGAAAGAAGAACTGTGAGAGGGGAATACTTAAGAAATTATCTTGAAAGTTACTAAAATATCACAGTGATTAGAATGTTTGCATTGTTACGGTTTTTAGGAGGTTTTAAACAGTTTCTATTTAACAGAAACCCCAAACTAAATCTCCAGTGAGCTGTAAGTACTGCTTGTTCTGAAAAAGGACAAGGCATTCTGAAATGGTGGGTGAAAATGCATCTCTTAGTCATGTCCTCAAGGGGCAAAAGTGAAGCAAATACTGCCTTCTATAGTTTCCAGTAGTTGAGGAAAATGCAATCCCTGGTTCTTAATTTGCCTGTTGGTAATGGAGAATTTGCATACCACAAGTAGCTGAATCTGCCACACTACTTGCTATGTCTGAGACGTTTGCTCTAAGACAAGGCCATGACTCTCACTTTTCACTGCTAGATCTCTTCTTGGATAAAACTGCATCTGAAGCAACCAAGGCAAGGGACAAGTGGGATCAAAACTGATACTCCATTTCAGCAAAGAAGTGCTAGGTATGAAGGTACTACCAAAATACAACTGTGTTAGTGCTATGCTTGGATTTGCCACTGCTGGGATTAATTGCAGGCTATCCTAATTAATCAAAAAGGACCAAAGCTCAGGATTAAGCACTGTCCTACGAACATTCATGCTGTACAGTCAGTGCTCGACACATCTTTGGCCAGAGATGCTTCCTGGGCATGGTGTAAGAATACTGTGGATCTCAAGGGGAAAGCAGGCACCAGCTGAGCAATTTTACTCAAGCTGCCAGCCAACATGAACTACTGATCACTCTTTTAGGTACCAGGAAAAAGAAGAGCACAAACAACTAACCAAGCACATAAACATCTGTCGCCCCCCCCTCCACAATCTGAGCTTTCTTTCCACCAGTTACACTCAGTCCTGGGATGGGTCATTCATGGCTGCTGTCCCTGGGGGTGTGCGTACCCCTGTGGCATGGCGTGATGCCCCAGTTGCCAGTGCCTCTCATACATACACCTGGACAGGGCCATGAGCTCCTTCAGTTCAACAACAGTGTGGTGCCCCTGTGGGTTTTCTCACCACTGTTTCCGTTGGTCCCAGTTTTGAAGGGAAGAACATTTAGCCAAATGGATGAAAACTCCCATGCCACTTTCCCTCGGGGCCAGGGAAGACCCCGATTGTTAGAGCTCACTAGTACATAGTCACGATGACTGGCTAATATATTCTTATTACTTTGACTTGTATACCCTAAAATCACTCCCTACTTAAATTTATGTTAGCTGAAGAGTCTTATGTAATGGGTCTAAATATTGAGTATTGACCTCTCTTCCGGGCATGCCTGAGGAGTTAGGCCCTTGCTATAAAAATAAATAATTCTATATACATATAAATATACATATTACATAAGACTAATCCAGTGTTTTGAAAACATTCATTAAGTTTTGAGGCAGCTGGGCACTGACCAAGAAAACAACCATCCCAGGCAGCTGTCTGACAAGCAACCTACTGACTTTGGAGGTGTGACACAGGGGATCTTCCAGCTTGCTTCTTTCATTTGACACATAAATGAAATAGGCTGCTTAGGTGGCATGGACTGCTCTGTCATAGGCAGCTTAACATCTTAAACCCGCATTGATAAACACTACCTCATAGCTCTGAATAAATTAAAGTTGAAATAGATCTTGGTTTATTTTTCAGTGTTTCCTTTATAACCCGTTCTGGTTTTTATTTCAGTACAAAGTGGTGTGAGACCAAATACAACAGGATATAATCAAACTGCAGGAGATTATACCATAGGGTGGTGCTCATTTTCGTAATGATGAGTTGTATTTATTTTTCCCAAAATTAAAATAAAAAAGCTCAGATTTTCAGACTCAACAAACAAAATGCCCAGATATTTCAGTAAATAGTTCAAGATTACAAGTTATGAAAGATAGTGCTTCTCCTAGTCATATTGCTGATAATACTTAAGAATGCATTGCTATGCATAATCATCCATTCACTCAGTCTCCTGCAATGCACAGTACTGGGTCCTGACTTTCATGTCCTAGACAATTTCAGTTATGTTTCCTTTGTATCCACCTAATTTATTTTTCTACTTCACCAGGGACTGTACCATCCTGTTAAGCTTTTTCCAAAGATTTTTTTACACAAGTAGTAAATAATTGTTTTTATCCCATTATAAAGATAATTTTAAAGTCTTCAGTTATAACCATATCATGTTTTATGACTTTGGTTCCTTTTACTTATCCTCTTAATTTTTCTTTATTAGAAAATTGATTTTATCAAACACATCCAATAAAAAATCCTCTTGCAGATTTAATGCAATGCCAGTAATCAAGTTTAGATTTTTGGTATACTAAGAACTGACTCTGCCTTCCCAGAATTCTGGTACATACGGAATGACTCATTTGAGTATGGTTTTTCTCACATTATAATTTATTCAACAGACCTGACAGTCATTATGAGATTTCCATTTGTTATTTAATACTGTGATTTAGAAATATATGTATTTGCTCCCAGTGCAGAAATTGTATTGTATTTTGTTCTTGAGCTGTATACACAAAGAATCTATTGTGTGAAGAACACAAGTCACATATCTACTTAGAGAAATATGGATCATAGCTATAAAAAGCAACTGAAAAAGTCATTCTTCTGTCTATCCTAGTGACCTAAATAATTCCTGATAGGAATTTGTCTAACCTTTTCTTAAAAAAAATCCAGTAACAGGAATTCTACATTGCTGCACTCCACTCAAACACCCTATCAATCTTTCTTTTAGAATGTTTTTCCCAATGTCCCATGCTGCCCTTGAAGTCTGTTGTTTCAGAATGCTGTATCACCTTTCTCATCATAGCATCTATTTACCTATTCAAAGACTGCTATGATATCTTCTCCACCTTTTTTCAAGACTTAACAACCTCAAATACCTTCCTCAGAGGCTGCTTTTTCTAGACCTGTGACCTGTTTCATTGTTTTTTCTCTGGACTCTGTATAATCACTTTACGTCTGTCCTGAAGCTTGATGCAGTAATTGAGCTGAAGACTTACCTGCATTAAACAGAATGGAGGGATTACTCCTCCAGGTTATATTCTTGTTGGCATATCCCAGTAGGATATTTGCCTTGTTTGCAGTAGCTTAATAACATTGACTCATGCAGAATTTGTCATCCACTCCAAATCTGAGATCTTTTTCTGCAGAACTTCTACCCACTTAACTTGTTTCCTGTCTTGCACTAAATAACTGATGTGTCCTGCCTACATGCAGAACTTCACATTCCTCTTTGCTGAACTGTATCCACTTCATATATAAAATTTATTCACAAGAAGTATATACTAGTGATTTAGGTGTCTGTAGACACTCATTGTGGAGCAATAACAAAAAATTATAAAGGATGTCGACATGAAAGTACAGCTTTCAATTTCATTGCATATGCTGATACCAAAATAGCTTCAAGCATCCTTTTAAAAAAAAAAAAAAAATTGAAAATCAGTTAACATATCTGGAAGGGAACACCATTAAGATTAGAAGGCTCAGTGTTGAGGGGTATTTTTCCTTTTATTTCATGGAAAATTGCAGAATGACAGCCTTGGGCAGCAAAGCCTTCTTATTCATCAGCAGAAAATTTCAGCCTGAACAGTGGGAGCATACACTTTTCCACTAATGTACTTCAAATCTTGACCCTGGAGAAACCACTCCTTGTAGTACCAAGTCAATTAATTTTCCATATCCACTCATTTCTTGGTCAGTCTGCCAGGACTGCCTACAGCAAAGATTTTGGAATATGGACAAAAGTTCTATAAGGACCATGTTAAATGAACAAGCCTATAAATTTTGGGCCTAGTCTACATGGAAACCTTGTGCCATTTTGACTGTACTGACACAGTTGAACTGTTACAGCTTTTTAGTGTGGATTACCTTCTGTATTTTACCATTAATCGAGCCAAAAGGCAAGGGAACAGAGACACTGTTGATTACATTAGTATGTTTTCATGGTCAGTCCAGTTTAAGGTGTTTCTATTCCCCTGCCTCTGGGCATTCACTCAGCGCTGCTGTGCACCCCCTCATGGTTCCCACCCTCCTTTACCCTGATGTAACTTTTTCTGGGACTGCATTGCGAAGTACATCAGTGCTAAAATCACAGGAGTTAAAAGTGCTGGGTTTTGGTGTGCTCCACTGCTTCTGTTTGCAGCACAGCCATGCAAGAGTAGCAAAGACAAAACTGAGAGGGGAGAGCTGGGACACCTGGTAAGAAATATGGCTAAAAGAGGTGAGTTTTGATAACTTCCTGAAACATCCACCCTCTACAGAAATGTTAATATTGTGCTGCTGCCTGACTCTCTAATCCACCTGTTAAACCACACAGCTGGGGGGCTGAAAATCAGAATCAAAGTTTTTCTTCAATTAATAGCTAATTGTGCAAGAAACAGCAGTAAAAATGAGACAGACCGAGAAAAGACAGCCCCCACAGAACTGAAGAGTGGCTGAAAACTTGTTTGAAATCAGGCCAGTGAAGGATTTGAAAACTAACATCTTTTACCAGTGGGTACAACAGGTAGGAACTACCTTTTTCTTAGGAAAGACCTGACCCGGCTTTCACGCATAAGCCAAAAGCCCTAAATAGAGACACATATGCCTTAATCTGACCTTCAAGGGGCAGAGTTTATCCCCACTTCCCTTCGTGGTGTTTTCTACTGAGTGGTTTTATCAGGTCCTTACTCAGAACCACGTGGAGTTTTGTCAGGCCCATTGTCAGCACCTGGCTTTACTGTGGAGTCTGCCAGTGTTGTGTGACAATACCAAAGTCGACTTTAAATGATCTCCTACTGCAGGGAGCCAGTATTCTCGAGGTACATAAGTCTGTACAACATGCCAAACAGTGGACTGTTTCAGTACTGAAACGAGGTGTTTCTACAGTGTAAATCTCTGTAGCACACAGACGTAATGTAGACATACTTTTCGTTCAGGTGCCTCTCCCTGTGAGTACAGGGACTCTGGGTATCTAAATCAATTCTAATGATTTGATTCTGCTAGCCAGTGAGATCCCTAGAAATATAAAATTGCCCCAAGTTTCTTGCACAATTAAACTTTATGAAACACGGGGTTATTTAAAAACGTAAGTTTCATGCTTTTCAATAAGTTTTAGCATCCTAAAGCTGTGATACTCAAAGATAGATAGATAGCAAATTTCTAGTGAACCCAATGAGAGATTAATACTCTCACAGAGCTATACCTTTGAGATCTGGGCTTTATAGATGACATTGTAGAAAGGGCATAGGCATCTAAAGTGGGACATAATCAGGATTTAGGAACTGAAATACAAAACACAGATGCTTGAAATATCTACTTTGCTGCTGCCTACTCATGTCTGAAGTCTGCAGAGCTCTAAGTTTCCAAAATTAAAGCTCTCATGGTACCTAAAGTTCTACTTTGGGATTTGCTAACGAGTGAAGCACTGATCTTAGACTAAGCCCTGTCAGGCTTCACAAACTAGATTTTTCTCTACTATATTTGCAGAAAGGACTCAATCTGTTAAACCCTACCAGAGCAGACCTTTTGTGCTCTCTTCCTCTAATGAAGTTGAGTATGAGAGGTGGGATTTGAAGAGTTAAAGCATTTAGTCACAGTAGAGTTTACAAAAGCTTTCTTTTCTATACTTGTCAGATAGACTTTGAATGAATAGACTTTGTCAGATAGACTTTGAATCTCCTATAAATGTATGTTACACAATAGCTATATATTAATAGGGGGGGGAAAAAGGGAAAAAAAGAAGCATTCTGTAACTGCTGAGGCTACTCCACCTTGCATATAATAATTTGTGAGGGCAGAAGAGAACATGCAAGTATGACCACAACGCTTAAAGAGTGGCTTAAATAACATATCTTGCAAAATGCCGAAATGTCAAAGTATTTAGGAGATGAGGGAAGTGAGGCTCCCCTGTAAAAATAACTTATAACAACTAGGACCCTCTATACACTAGTGAAATCATCTACGTTCAGCTTTTTTTGCAAAGTCTGTTTTACAGTTACAGATTTTTTTAAGCAATAGTTGAGTAATCATTAAAATGTAAGAGCACTCTGAGTATGAGCTCCATGGCTTCCTATAGTGAAGGAATCTGGTATCTGCTGTGGCAAAAGGCATCAGTTTCAAGCAATGGGGATAGTACTGCAGGTAATAATTAAAAATAGGTTAAAAGTTACGAAAAGGGTCCACTTCCTGCCCTCATTTTCCTTGTGCCTTCACCTTCAGCTGTGCTCACCCAGTTCCCAGTGGAGATAACAGAAGCTACAGACTGTGTTTGGCAACAGTGGGTGAGGAGCTAAAGGACCAGGTGAGAGGGCACCTTCCCGATTTTTGATCACTGAGTGATGGTTGGCTGAGGTCAATAATGAGAAAAATCCATTTTACTAAAATGTTCAAACATGTGATTACTTCCTGTGAAAGAGTCTAGGATTGAAACATATGCCTGAAAAGAAGTACATTATTTAAGTATGTTTCTGAATAGGTCATGTTACCACCTGGAATTATTTGATAATGAGGTCAGTAAAAACCACATTTAAACAGCCACTCTCCTAAAAATGTCTAATGTTTCAATTGGCAAAGTAATGATTTTCTCTTACATGACAATCTTTCAAGGTCACGGCTGAGATGCCGTATTATGGAAGTTTATCATCACTTGCATTGCTGTGCAGTCTGTTGTAGGGATAAATACAAGCCGTCCATTTCCAGTGGTGTCCATCTCACTGCTTGCTTTGCTGTTAAACACACTTGAAAAAAATCATGCCTTCAAATACTAAGGAATTACTTTTTTTTTCTTCATTGACATTAGTCACTATGGTATGAATGAAAAACAAAAATAAAACCCCCACACTTTCTAAACAAATCTCTGAATATATCATTTTGAAGATTTGAGAATAGCTTGTTTGGCTCATTACTTCCAATTATAATACATTGCTGTTGCAAATACAATAACAAACTGTTAAGCAGTAGTATGTTGTAAGGTGAAATTCAACTTTATAATAAAGTAGACAGTTCAGTTTCTAAGAAATAATGAGCTCTACTGAAAACACTGCCGCATACTTCATCTTTTTTTACTTAGTTACATTTAAAAAAAAAAACAACAAAAAAAATTACACTTTACTTATTGTGCCTGAAGGTTCCCAGTAAACAAGAAGGAACAGTGAGAAACAACAAATAAAGGAAGTGATGAATGCAAGTATCCAGTAATAAATGTGATAAATGCAAGCTTAAACTCATGGATTCGAACTCTTTTTCAGTTGCAAGACCTTTTTAATGTCTGAAGTAATTTGCTGAAACATCCCAGTGATGGAAAAATGTCTGATCAGCAGAGTATGTTGACACTTTAACCTCGATGTACTAATACAACATACTACGTTTTGATCTTGAAACAAGAGTAAGACTCATCTGATTAAATCTGGATTGCCTATCTAAAGTAGGTACCTATAAATGAGCTAGACTACTAGACTCATTTTATAATCAATGGAGAGAAATAGGCATTTTTAGGGCCTGATTCATCTTGTGATTCATTTTGTGTTGAGAAAAGCAAACCACACATTATCAAAAAAACCTGCTGGAGGCCTTAAGTGTAAATCTAAATTCTAGCACATAGAAAACTGACATATGTTATAGATTATTATGTATACATAGATATATATGTCACTGTGTTACTTAAACCCTATTAGACTATAATAACATTTACAGTATTACATAGCTTCTTGTATTCTGTTACTGTAATTCTGTAAAAAACAAGATGTGTTAAAACCATTAACAAGGAAGGGAGAAATTTTCTACCCTAGAAGCTACTGAGTAAGAAGAAAAACACCAACTTCATTCATTTGGATACCCTTTTTTCCTTCTGAAGTCTTTTGTGAATTATCTGTAGTTTACAGATCACTATAAACCATACATTTTTTCAAACAAACTATTAGAAAAAAAAACCAAGACACCAGTTTATTCTTACATAAGTCCAATCAAATCTGCTGCAGTTTAATTACCATTTTGTCCAAAATTAATTTTATATGTTTTGCAATTATACATTGCTCTAAGGCACTTGGAGAAAATCACTCTATGAAACTATACACTATTTTACCATTTAAAAGATCCCTAGGAATTTTCTTAAGCTTTGCCATGACACAAGGATAATGCTACAATTTTAATCACTATACTAAGATAATAAATTAATAGAATTGCAAGAATTTTCCAGAGACACTTCATGTCATTCTCTCATTTACACCAAGCTTTCTGGGCTACCCAAATTAGATCCTAAAAGTCCTTCAGTTGTTCCTCTTACGCCCACCCTCACTGACCTTGTTGGCTGCCCCAATGTGCTGGATGAACAAAGCCATAACAGTCAAAGTTGGAAGAAGAGCACTACATGCAAAATAAATACTCTGAAGGACTGGGCTGTTCAACTAGAAAGTCAGTTATCCTTTACCTTCATAAAAAGAGTCAGTTGTTGTTATAAATACAAATTTGCAGTTCTTTCTTTGTTTCTTTTTGCTACATGAAGCTTTCCACTTTCAGTTTGCCCATCTTCTGAAATTTGTCCATCTTTCACATTGCTAAATAGCACCAGAAATATTGCCAGTATTCATAAAAAAGGCTGTGACTGTAAAAACTTCAGTAGCATTTGGTATCAAAAAAGCCAGTCTGCATAAAAATGAGATGTCAAGGGCTAAACTGAAAAATACGTAGAATATTTTCACAGATGAAAATGCTTAATAAATGGTGATTCAAATGCACATTTCCAGTCATAAACTAATACCTCTCCAGCAGAGGTGCATACAGTAGAGAAAAACTGCCCCACGCTCATTGCTGCTGCGCTATTCACAGGACAACAGACAACACAAACCAGTTACAGGCTAGCCTAGCTACAACATTACAGAGCTAGCACTAGCTACTCACTCATGAATAAGAAGTGTCTTCATGCAAATTGGAGACCTACCATAAAATATTAGTGACAGTCTAGTGAGTATGTCCTAGGTTCTATGAAGCAACATGCAAATATATGGAAATATGGATTCCTTTGTCATTAAATTTTGTTAATGCACCACAAATTTTAATCCTGATGAGTTTGTTCATTCTTTCCCACACAGGACTGAACAGTGCGAGTAAAACACCCCACCAAGGTTGTCACTTGTTATTCCAGTCACATTGGGGACATGGCTTCCCATTCTTGGCATTTCAGCCTGTTGAGTCTAAAGAAGTAACTGTTATTATTCCACACTCAATGCCCACCTTTTCCACTTGAGACACAATTCCAACAAAATTAACGTCAGACAAGGAAAGCATTAATTCATTTTCCAAGTGAATTGGTTATCTAGTTTTTGACAGCTTGTATTGTTTCTGTGTGCAATGCTGTAGGCAAGAGAACTCTTAAAAGAAAAAAAAAAAAGAGGGAAGGGGAGATTCTTTGCTATTGAAATATGCACAGACAGCCTTATGGGCAGAGCAGGGTACTTTAAAAGATGTAACAGTTCCTTTTTTGACATTGGCCCTAGCACAAGTGGATTATATCTACATTTCCAATTTTATTAAAAGAAAAAATCCGTACCACTCAGTTATGAGGAAGGCTTAAATACATTTACTGAATTGAAATATAATTCCTCATAGATATTGTGGGATTCTTTTGGCAACTATATCACAAATTACATTTTTTCTCTTGTAAAACATCATTCCAAACTGCGTCAAAACTTGAGAAACAATGGACACAGAGACCATATCTGAAAATGGATACTAATTTCATCACTTCACATAACTAACTTTATAGGCAAACCTTTCCTCCTGTATAATCCAAAAATAATTTGCATCTTTTTACTAAATATCTTTATAAACTCTTTTCAAGTTTTCATTTGTTCATTGCTTAAATAAAGGATGACAGTAATGAAAACAAATTATTTGATTATTTTATCTCTCATGAATATGACTGCTGTGCATGTTGCACAAATAAAACATAAATGCTTTTTTAAAAATGACAATTAAATGGTCTTCACTGCTGGTTTACCATTTCAGCTATTTCTCAAATACTCTGTACAGAAGGAGGAAAATTGCAACTAGTAGATGCATTATAAAAATATCAACTATGAAGTTAGCAATTTAGCAAATTTAGCAATACCTTCCTGAGTTAGACAGATAAGGCTACCTGAAAAGTAAAATTATAGTGCTTCCACTAGAAGATATAGTCATTAAAACTGAGAATTTACCAGACAGGTTATTAACTTTAAAAAAATCTAAAACAACCCCACCACAAAAAAACAACCAACCAACCAAACAAACCACAACAGCAACAACAACAACAACAAAACCCCCCAAACCGAAAAGGCTTACACTTCTTTTTATTACACTTTATTCTATTAAATTTGAGTCAATTCCGTGGAAAAGACAGAATGACACAAGACCTCACTGAAGATAAGATCCCTGTCTGAAAAAAGTTGCCTATGTGATCTAAATAAAAAATTTATACAAATTGCTTTTATCTAGGTTTTCTGATTATATGTTACGAACAAAGCAACTTCTCTGCTAGGATATGGAATAGAAGAAATATGTTCATATTTTTATCTGTAGATTCCTATTTAATAATACACCAATAGGCCAGAATTGTACATCATATGTGAAATGTGTATGTGTTACATGAAATGAAGCCAAGTTATAAGAAAATAAAGGTCCTTTATTAGAATTCCATATGTACTTTTTACAGAAATAAAGTGTTATTTATAGTCTTGATTAAATTCTAATGTGGGAACATCTGCAAATCTAAATTTGTACTGTAACCTGAATAATGTAATTTTTATTTTTCTGAAGGAATTATTCAACTGTTGGAGATGGGCACAGGAGAATTCATGCTTACACTTCAGCACTAATTAATCAGATCTCTAAACATTCCTGTGAAGTTACTATTCCAGTCTTTAGATATGGAAACTGAAGCAATGGGTTAATTGACTCATCTGAAGCTATAGAACATTTTAATAGCAATAGAGCACTAACATAATTAAAAACTGAGCTTCCAATTTCTCAAATGATACAAAAGCTGCTAGTTCTAACCCTTCATTAAAAGGATATTGCTGGAATCATGTCAGAAGAAAAGTTCAATCTGAAATGTATGCTTGTGAGAGCCAATATTTTAACAGTTTGCATGAAGGAGAAAACAAACCTTATTACTCCCCAAAATACAGGAGACTGCCTCCCATTACAGCACTGATTATCAGCCTGGCTAGCTCATGGGCAGTTCAGCCACACGTGCTGTAGACAAAATCATGTTTTACTCTCCCATTTCATTTCTTGTGGATGTGGGTAACGTGGTAGGGTTTCATGGACAATATCTTTCCTGTGATCTGTGTGTCAGGTTTATTAGATCAGTAATACAATATTATTTTTTTTTAGTTTATGGCCACTATGCCATAAACTAGTCATAGGCTTCCAGTTTAACTGATCACAGAGGCATGTTGCAAGCCCCAGACTTTTGCAAGTCTTATTTCCATCTGACCTAACGTGAGAGGCTGTTGATTGTAGACAGACACATTGTATGCGTACTTCCCAGTTCTCAGCTCTGTATTGACTTCATTAGCCATGTTCCCAACTAAATGATGGGACAAGACATCAGTATGCATCCCATGCCCCTGCTCTCCCAGGCTCTCCCAGAGAGGAGGAAAGGAAACCAAACTGGGAAGAAAATGACAAACATTCCCTGATCTGAACAATCAGGAGCTCAGGACTCCAGGCGCCACAAAATATGTGTTCCCTGAAATCTGGACATACCACAGACGCTGTCAGGGAGATAAATATATTAATTAAAATAATTTCAATGACTGTATTCTAGAAAGAACTGAAACTGTTTCATTTCCAAGTGTTAGGAAACATAACAAAACTTAGTAATGTAGGTAAAAAAGCACTATTCTTTTTAAAAAAAATAATCATCTTTCGACATGATATATACCTCTGGTGAGCTTCCAACACAGGCTTGTGTCTTCCGAAACTGAAATTTATGTATAAGCTCAGTTCATGGGTTAACTGAACCTTTCAAGATCTGGGTACATTACAGAGCCTCTTCCCTAGCAGCATTATCAACAGGTTTTATTTTTATTTTGTGTATGACTGCACTTGTGAGGTTTTTTAAGCTACAGCTTCTGGAGACTTGTGCCCCTCTCAGAATCCTAGTTATCATTAAAAGGATTAAGTTTTTAGCCCTCACTGATATAGAGGAAAGCCTGAAAATGAGATCCACCCTCTAAAATTAAGAGCCCAGAGACAGAATACCAACTGTATTGTTTTTAAAAGTAAGCAAAAGAAAATGCACAACATTCAAGCCTATTTCATTGTATCTGATGCCCAGCAGATGACTTGAAAGCTGGGAGCAACAGCACTCATTAATTGTGGTCTATCCATACTCCCCCATTTGACTCATAACAGATTTTCAGTCTAGCAAACACCGCTGTTTCTTCTCAGTGCTCCAGAAAAACTTCACTTTTAGTGAAGTTTACCTTCCCATATTTGCCTTGGAGAACACAAGAAAGGAGAAAAGTAAGACTGTAAAATATACTATGCAGTTGATTTCTCCCTTTTTAATTAAGTCATATAATTCAAGCCCTGGGTTCCTCTGTTCCCAGTGACGGACACATCTCATGCAGGTGCATGTTTTGTTTTAAATCAGGATATTCTGGATCTTAGTTTATAAAGGCTTAAAATAACTGATTAAAAGCTCGTATAGTCTTATTTTAGCAGATCACAAGTGGCATTACTGCTTAGCCTACCTGTAGGTATCAATACGCTTATCTCGGGCAGTGATGAGCCTATATGGTCATGGTTATTCACTCCAGTGAGACTACACATTATTAATGAGGCTGATATGCAGATGAATCGGTCAATACAAAGCTTATATGAGCTCTTTGCCAAAAACTTCATGCAAATCAACATCTGGCTGAGTCATGGGAGGAGAGGCAGTCCTACCTGGCTGAAAGTGAACCATCAGATTAAAAACAATAAAAAAAAAAAACCAGAAAGGAACATATAATTCCAATCTGTCCTGTAAAGCAGTCAGTCCTAAGAAGCAAAAAATTACGATGTTAATTCTTTAACCATTCAAAATGAGAAACTGTTATTAAAAAAAAAGTGTTGTTGAAACTACTCAGGTTGAAAAACTCAGCTGTGTGTCCAAGAATAATTTCATTATGACGGCTAGTCCCTTGAACCCTGAGTTACAAACCTTTTACAGCTGATGCAAGATGCATGAAGGGGAAAAAAAAAATAAAGCAATTACAAGTCACCCCTGCTGGAAGGAGTTAATTTATTTAAAGCATTCAGTGGTTTCCAGTCTCTCTTTCCGTTTCTCAAGAACCAGGTATTTGTCAGATTCAAACCCCCAAATAGCCCATTTTTTCACAACAGGGTTCCTTTTCACCTCAATTCCAGTTAAACAGCTCGCAGAAATGTTTTGTCACCTCCTGAGCTTGATTATGGTTCTAAGCGGACATTTAACTTTCATCAATAATGTCAGACAGAAATCCATAGTATTTTCTTCTCAGATTCCCCACGGGTTTCAATGATGCCCTTCTCCTTTACTGGGGAGACAAATCAGAGACCTGGGCTCTGATGCACTAAATGATCTTCTATTGATGGACTAGTAGATGTCTAGACAGTTGTCACTCATTTATATTGCATTGCAACACAGAAAAGATAAATCTTGTATCAGTAGATGGAAAGTGACTCATTTAACTTAATCTTGACTGTTTTGAAGAGAAAAGTGAATCATGAAGAGATTTCTTTTTTCTGGGTTATTTATTTATATTTATATAAGTTTTATATTTAACTTCATTGTGGCTCCTACATATGAAATGCTTACTTTTAATTTCAAAATGCAGCATTAAAAAGAAGGAATGTATTGTGATAATTTTGTCAATATGCATCTACTCTATTTATGGTAATTTTTATTCTAAACTCTGATTTTCAATTGTAGTTTCAGGAAGGTTTCTAATTATGTCTTGAAAGATATATGACTTTGATATAAACTTTACAAAAATTTTTTTTTAAAACATTTAGTACTCCAGAAACAAAACTCAAATTAGGAATATAGAAGATAATTTAGAATTATGTAATTTCTTTTGAAAAATCATTCTTGCAATAGTTTCTTTCTTTAAACAATCACTGCTCTCTGGTAAGTGTACTGCCACATATGTCAGGATTGAAGATTGTGATGAAAAGGATGATGTCAGATAGACTGGCTTTGCCAACAGTACTGCAATATTACTTTCAAATATGATGCAGATTATTCTTAAGATAAATTATCTATTATTTCGTGTAACAATGGCTATAGACCTAGCCTATACACAGAAGTAACTTTCATTTGCTAAATCAGAGTCACTGTCCATGCTCCTGGTGCTACTAAAGCAAGTGTGTTCCTGTGTTATATAGACTGTTAATCTTCAGTGTTGAAGGCCTACAGATATGCTTAAGAAAATAAAAATTTTCTTCCTAATAATACCACCTAAGCAAAACTAAATGACTAAATCACTAAACACCTTACCAATATGAATGAACTAGGGCTCCTAGATTTTCTGCAGGCTTCATTATCACATTTTAAATATGGGGAGTGAAACACAACATATCCAGTTAAGTAACTTTCACTCACACAGAAATTCTCATTTACATAATTTTCTAGAACAATATCTTAAAGAATAAACACAAAGAGGTTATGTGATTAAACAAAGAATATAACTCAAACCTGTGACTGAATGGACTAGAAAACATTGGTGCATAGCTGCAGCAGACCAACTACATTGATTCCACAATTGTTGCAATATTTAAGTACCAATTCAGCATCATTAATTTATTTTTCTCCACTAGCCCTTCCTGAAGAATACTATCAGTACAACAGAAATGAACAGACCTTGATGAAAAATAGATGACAAATGCCACTTCAAAATGGATTGAGGCAATTTTCTGTACAGGTAAATCCAGACCCAAACACTTCAGCTCTGCCTAATATTTTGAAAGAACATGTAATGTTTATTAACCCTAGCAATCATTTAAGCATTCTAAACAATCAGTTAAAATTCAAGTAATTTATGCAGGAAGTTTATTAAATGTGTTCACCTGAGCAATTTTATCTGCTTCTGTAAAAATCTATGTAGGAGATATTTTTTTTCTTCTGTTACAGGGAATGTGTACCATGCTCATCTAAACATAAACATTTCCTAGTCTATAGTGATGTTACTATAACATTTTCAGCACCACAAATGAAAACTAGGTTATTACCATAATTCACAATAACTTAACTTCTTGTAACATGTGGTGATATTTATAGGGACATATTTAACTCATCGTCTTGGCTCCATTTGCTTTTCCCTGGACCCATGAATTAATAATTTCTGATATGAAAAATTAATTTCAGAAAAGGAGAAAAATGTCAATCCAAAGTAGAAAGGTTTACCTTCTTAACCCCTTAATTTGACAGATAATCACAACAAGATTAAAGACTTCCCAGAGCACGGCAGCTTTCCATTGTTTATACCCTAACAAGAAGAAGAAGAATCTGGAAATAGTGGCTGACCTCACATTCTCCTCCAGGGTTTAGTATTTCATGACATATCTGGAACAAGATCTCTGTCTTTCCATTTCCAGGTTTGAACACTTCAGATTAGTTTCACAGACCACTTCTTAGCTGACGATTTACATTACTGTTTTTTCCACTTCAAAGGAAAGACATTTAAGCTATTAGAACCAAAACTACAAACCTGAATCCTTTGGGAATTGCAGGGTAGAAAGTCCAAGTATCATCCCCGCCTTGATCCAAAAGCCTAATGGAGGGGAAGGGGGAATCCTGGACATACTGTGCATTAGAGAACATCCATGGGAAATATTGTATTGGAAACTTGCTTGGCTTATGAAAACTGCAGAATCCCTCAAAGGTTACCCGGGAAAGAAGAAGCATGAGAAGCTCAGTCTAGCAATGGAAAGTGTAAATATGGCAATATTTTTTAACTTTCAAGGAAGGAAGAGGCAGAAGACAGTAAAAAGAAAACTTTGTTCCTAATATGAGTAGATGGAGCAAGAAAGCCTTGTCTTCCTCTGCCTCCTAAGAGCTACACAGTGAAGATTCTGTGATGAAAAAATGCAAAAAGAGGCTTTCAATATCCTCTTCAAAAATAAGGTTTACGGAAATCTCCATTTGCTGTCAGCTCTCAGA
>NW_009259863.1:899042-963414 GCF_000687185.1 Egretta garzetta
GGTGTAACCCTTTACTTATGATTACAAAAAGGACCTGCTGTTCTGCTGTTTGCCTTTGTTTAGTAGTGCCTCCACATTGGCGCTGTACTTGTACACATTGCCTACTGTGTTAACTCCTGAAGAGGATTTTATTTAGAAATAAATAAATGTACTTCTTTATTCACCCAAACTGTGTTCAGAAATTGAAAACTTGAAAAAAGTAATGTCTATAAGAACAAAGTTGATGTTATATGAAAAAGATTCACCTATAAGTTTTTGTATCCAGCACTGGGAACACCTACCTCAATGACTCTGTATCTGTTACCTGCACAAATGGATCACTGTGCACATTCCACAGAAAAACTTAGGTCTCATTTAAAAATACACATAATACATATACAACAGAGGAATATACATCTACAGATGTATTTATGTATGTGTATACAAGGTTGCAAAGAAAGTGTGAGACCAGACATGGCACCCAAAACAATGTAAAATGGAACTAAATACCTGTTTTGGCAACTGCATCCATCTTAGGTCTCAGCCTTGTAACCACTAGCTTATGGTTGATGTAAATTATATTAACCTAGATAAAATATTTGTTCTTTATTAGTAATCTAGAAAACAGAGGTTCTCTAGATCTAACCTCCACTGGAGTCATGGTTGTGCTAAGGTGAGTGCCAAAGACTAGAATTAGTTTCAGGAATCATTTTCCTATTAGGAAAACTTCAGAAGTCATGATGCTTTTCTGTAGTGTACTGATGTAAAATATTAGCAGTAGAGCTAACCCAAACTTCTCATAGTACTGTTTTTCACGTTTTCTGTTTCATAGTATCGCTAGTCATTTTATGATGGCTTCACTCAGGGCTTTGATGCCACATTACATGGAAGAAAAGAGGACATTTTGTTATCTGGATAGTAGCTGGAGATGCTCCATAATTAAGTTAAAGATTGTGAGTGATAGAAAAAGGAAAAAGAACTGTGTTACAGACATTAATTCTTACTATCTCAATTTTGTTTAATTTGTGCCATCTTTCTAACCCTTTCTTAAAAACAAAGGTATACATTATTCTACACAAGTGGGGAAAGATTCATTAATTTGGTTTAGTCTTCCAATTTACTTTTTAAAAATTTTAGTTGTCATGCTCCATGAGATGTCGGTAAATTTCAGCTGTGTCCCTGGTGCATAGATGGAGATAAGATGATGGAGCTTCATGTTGTTCACTGTAGGAATCATTGACAAAAATATCCACCAGAGAAATCTGCTAGTTCATATTTTGGAAGAATGCTCTGCATCAGCTTGCATTCCAAAACTGCACATCATCTATACAAACATACCCTGATAATGTAATAAGTAAATACCAGCATACTTAAGATATAGGAATTGCAAAAAACATTTTACATAGAGAAGGCTATTGAGACCAAGAAGCACAAAAAATGAGGAGATTATTTATTATCTGTCCTTTGTGGACAGATATTCAGAACATAATAAGATATGGCATCATCAGATTTGCAGAGTAGGTGAGTGCTGCACCTAGCAGTAGCTAGCTGGTTTCCAGGCAAGTGCGCATTTGGCAGATGCTAAAACTGGGTTTGCCAAGAATGCACAATTTAACTTCTAATGGTGAAAGCAGCATAATTATATTTAGGAATAACTAGACTGACCAATCAATGAATGGAAACTTTCTATTATGTTTGGAAGGGTGAATCTGCAAGAGGTAGAAGAAAGAGTAATATGGGATTTTCTTTGATAATGGTACAGTGGTCTGTAATCTACACCCTTCTAATTTTTCAGATACAGATTGGGAAGGGATGGTAAGGGTAATTCAATTTTACTTTTAAATAAATGCAATTTTCTGTCAGTAATTATGTTCATCTGGCAAGCTGAACAGCTAGAAACAAGGAAAACAATAAACAAAAATTACTCTAGCAACATCTTTCTATAAAGAAAGTTCTGAGAAGCTGAGAAAAGAACGTATGCTGTTTCCTGGCTGGATTTGTTTTCTATGGGCTTGACTCTGCTCTCTGAAATAGTCTGCTGATCAGCAAGCCATGTGGAGGGTAGTCCAGCTGTTTTGCTTTGAAAATAAATGATTCCATGCTACCTCATATAGGGCAAAATCCATCTCCCATTTCCATGAGTACAGCTGTGTAGTCCCTGTCACTTCTTGTCACTCTGTCTGACAGGGGTGGTCCCTTAGATACTGTTTCAGGTCTAACCATTCTTATGTAGTGACACAATTTAGAGAAGAGAAAAAAAAAAGGAGGAATTGTTTCCTCCCTGCTGTGTCTTTGTGCTAGAAAGGACGAGTAGTTCTGTCCTCAGACATTTAAAGTTTGATAGAAAGCTTGGCCCCTTATCCAGCTGGTTTATACCCAGCTACCAGACAGTCTTGAGTCCGGACCAGCTCATTTTTCAGGATTAGAAAAGCTTCCCAAGTGAGGTGTCAGAGGGTATGCTTGAAGCCCGAGAGCCATTTGGAGAAGTCTTAAATGTTGCAAGTCTCTGGGAGCATAGCTTAAAGAGATACTGGACTTGGCACTGAAGCTGGCCAAACATATTAATGTTTCTGCATTACATCCTGCCCCAATCTTCTTTTTCCTGCTCCAGTGATTAAAGTTCCCTCTTCCACATTTGTACAGTTGTTTCTGGAGCTGTGCCACAACCTGCATCGCTAAAATGATACGGGCTAAAATCAACTTATTTTGGGGAGGTAATTATTCATAGTGACTTTTGTCCAATTACACTTTTTCCCTTTAGAAATAGGCAAGAGATTGGGAAAGACATGATGACGGTTCTGGGGTTAATTTGTAATTTATGCTGTCTGGAGAGGTCTCTGTATATTTGAGTGATGCTATATTCTACAGAGGTCTGACAATTCTTCGTGTATAATGTCATCATGTGAAATATAAAGGAAATGAAAACTGAAGTTGCAATTTACCACTGTGAAGAGTCCTGCTTGTTGTGATAAAGTATTTACCATGGGAGAAGAGAAGGACATATCTTTGCTTTTACAGGGTCTGTAAGCAGCATTGCAGGGATTTCTTAGCTAGAATTTAACAGATTCCAGGTTCAATTTCCAATACTTTTTTCCCTTATGTGCATGTTTTTCCCTTCCCTTCTTCACTGAAAGTCCAGGTTGATCTGAAAAAGTTCTTCGTAAGAAGCTAACAGATGATGGAATACATTTGTAGATCTATGATGAGTATGAAATAATTGTTTTTCCAGAACATCTCTTTGATGCCACACCAGAAGACTACTGTGATTTAGTCAGGAAAATGTAGTGTACATACAAGAGAAACATTTTGTTAATCAACCTATGAATGTTGTTACATGTATTTGTTGCTCTTTTCCAGCTCCTTAGAGATAAAATAACTATGGTACCATAGTTGCTAATGGAGCTGCAAGAACAAATATGGTACAAGATTCTGCTCCCATTTATGTCTTTGGAAATATAGAAGCAACAGCAAGCAGGTGAAGAAGAAAGAGAATTTATAACATCCATGTCATAACTAAACAGTTATAACTTTGCAATACTCAGATTGTATCCACCTTTTCTAGTACAAATTGCCTATATTAAGAGAATAGCCAGAGAAAGGCAGAGAAGCATAGTTCTATTCAATTTATCGGTTAAGGTACTCTATTACTCCTTACATGAAAAAAGAAAGGTACAGACCCATTAGCTCTCATTACTGTCTTTTTGACTGAGTGGGCAGACCAACCTGAACTCTAACTTTTGTATTTCACTTTTTGCATTTTAACACTGTCACCCAGTTGGGAAAGTGTGACTGGACTATAAACTGGCAGTGAGCAATCCTTAAAAAAGAGAGACACTTCCCTTGACATGTATAAATCCAAACTTCATTGAGGATATAAAAACTAAAGAACTAAGCATGTACTCTTTTAGAAATCAAAGGGATTAATTGCAGTTTACAAGTGGCACATAGTCACACACCTGAACTAACCACGCAGAGAAAAATTACATCTTAAAGCCCATTAATTAAGTTTGAATGACTTCAGTTTACAGACCTGTACTGACAGAGCTCGTCTTTACACTGATGACTAGTATGAATTGCAGTGGTTATTATAACAAATGTTAAAGAATTGCTTTAAGAGGCTGTACATTCTAAGTTAATTCATTTGTTTATTAAGTAACTTTTCATACATATTTTTTCCTTTTATATTTTTGTTCTTCCAAAGGCAACAAAGGGCAAGGTCTTTTCTTTATGTGCTGAAACAAGGCTAAGTCTAAAAATGTCAAAACCAGTATTTGTCAGTGAAGACTGCTAACTGATGCTGATTATGATAATACATCTGATTCATAAAAAGACTAAGCCTTTTGTTTTAAATAAAAACATTGTCTGCCACTATTCTTTCTGAAGGTCAGCATTTAAGTGCTTTTAAACACATCTATTTCTTCAGTGTGCCTCTTGGCTCTTACTATACTGCTTATTTCTTGACCTTCGGCAAGGTGAATTTTTTTTCCCCAAATGTTTTTATGTGTTGAAGAAAGTATAATAGACCTTTTGTATTCCAGTCTAATTAAAGATAGTAAGCAGTACTACATCCAACAAAATTTTGCCTCAGTTTTCATTTATGGTCAATCTTGTTCAAATATTCTGTCTTTTTTTAAAAATAAAATTACTATTTCATCAACCTATTTCATCAAGCTAAAACTGATCATACAAAAGAAATACAGATGACAACATAGAATCTTCTACAAAAGAACCTTTTTGAAAGCCAGGCCTAAAACTGTGCATGGTACTTCCCACAGAAAGCAAAGAACATCATAAACATATTTCCCACTTTCTGCTCTAAGTAGGAAAAAAAAAAAAACCAACAAAAAGACCTGTCTGGCCTTCTGAACTTGCCTTCTGTAACATTAACACATATATGTATGGATATAAGCATTATATACATTGCAGGTATATGTGCATATATGACATAAAATAAAAACCCGTTTCTACAGAAACACCAAATGTCAGAATGTATTCAACACACTTAATATACTACTGGAAGATGCTAACAATACGATGCACCTGGCATAGGAATTTATAAAGAGTAAAACAAGAAAAGGTATATTTAATTACAATGTTATGTCTTAAACAATTTTACTGAAAGTTTATTACAAAGCTGAACAGTTCAATGTAATTTGGGCTGTATCTGAAAATTAACATTTTTTAAAAATATGCAAATACTTTTCTCATAAAATTTTCTTCAAATTTTTATACAGAAATTTCTACCATGAGTCACGCTGCCTGTGTCTGGAAGGTAGTGTGGAATACTTTCTAAAAATATAACTCTTCCTTCTACATTATCACCATTTGATATTAACCCTATATAAGGGGGGAAAAAGAAAGAGATTAGTTTTTCTTATTCTTTCTCTTAAAAAAAACTAAAAAGAGAGAGAAATTTCACTGTACATTATCTTTGAAAGAAGTGCTCTTCTTTTTTAATTACCTGCACTGTGCCTAATTGTAATACAAGTAAATATTAAGCAAATAATCTTACTCCATAGATATGAATATCATTGCCATATCAATGTGATATAATGGCTTAAGTTTATCACAATAAAAATTGCTTTTCCCTATGGAAACATTTATTTTTTCAGTGCAAAAAAAAGTGTAGACATTAACTGAAAATTTTTGACACCTGAGTACTTCATTGTCTTATTTAGTCCATGAAGAGACCTTTTGGGACAGACTTTGCTTCTCTTGGCGCACATACAATGCTGCATATTAATAGCTGGAAAACTGTGACTTATTCCAGGGTCTGACATGCAGATGGAAAGCCCAATCCATAAAAGGAAAAACAAATTGCACTGAGCTCAAAATGAGAATCACTCTGAAGACCAGAAACTGGTAAGAAAAAAACATAATGAAAGCTTGTAGGTAAACAGAAAAGTGAAGAAAATAGCGCTAATGCCAGAGTAAGAATCCTTCAGCTCCCACATTCTGATGTTAGAAATACATCCACAAAGAAGAAAGACAGACAAAGCAAGAAAATTATTGAACAGCAAACATATGCAAAACGCAGCATTTACTGGTTGATCTAAACCAGCTGGACTAAAGATTAAAATAATTTTTAATTTAGGAACAATCTGAAAGTTAAGTGGCATTTTATTTTTCTAAATATTATTCAAATATTTGTGTGTTTGTTAAAATTATAAATTAATCTTGACTGCCTCTTAGTTCTGATACAGTCCATAATAATCCAGCATCTCCACCTCAGATTGTAGTGATCAAGGTTATTTCTTGCTTCAATATTGTGCCCACATTCCTATTTTTCTCTTAAAATATTTTTCCTGTTGCCAATTATTATGCATATATCATTATTATTATTTCATATCTGAGTAGGGTATACCCTAGGGTTTTCTATAATATCCTGGCTGCTTTGTCATTTCTCATTTTTTGGCAAAGTATTAAAAAAAAAATCCATCCACTTGCAGTTTTTCAGTTAATCAGGATAAAGCAGGCATAAAATACAATCTATAATAGATTTCTTCTTACTTAAAAGGTGTTTATAGTGGAGATAGAAGCAGACTATAGTAAGAGATGGAGGCAGACCTCAGAGATGCATGGTGAAACTACAGGAGGCAATGGTCACCAGCAAAAAGGGAAGCTCTGACTGGACATGAGGAAAAACCCTGTACAATGAGAGTAGTGAAGCCTGGGAACAGATGGCTCAGAGATGCTGTGGGATGTCAGTTCTTGGAGAATTTTAAAAGTTGACTGGATAAGACCCTGAACAACCTGATGTAACTTTGAAGTTGGCCTTGCTTGGAGATAGTGACTGAATTCGATGACCTCCGGAGGTTCCTTCCAAACCCTTTGCTCACACAGTAAGCTCACATAGCAATCATTCTCCCATTGAGTGCGAGCTGCTTTTCCTTTTGGTTCTCACTGATCTTGAATTTATGATCTGGGATGTCTGGGCAAACACCTACTCTGAAAAACAGGGGTTAAGGCGATTGGCTACAGATGTACCTGAGTTCTCAACCCGCCTAATGGTTTTGAAAATGTGTATTAAGGTTCAGAAAGAAGAGCCTAGCATCTGTAGAGATTGTACATTCTGTCCAGAAAACAATTCTATTAAGCATAGCTGTTGGTCCTCAGGCACACGGACAAAAACCTAAGAAATTGGTTTTTATCTCAGCAAATAAGCATATCACTGTATGAGCACTTCTCTGCAGCCCGGTAGTAATTTTGATAATGACAATACTGCATAGTAGCCAGACAAACAGTGCCCTGATTTTACATTTGCAATCTGTACCTGAGAAGCATGCACAAAAAAGGTATTGCGAGCAATTATCATTTAGGCTGTAATACTGCTTTGTACTGTCAGATCAACAATGTGTACATTTATTTTAAAGAGAACTAGGATAGCCTTTCAGATGAAATGTATCAAGTCTTCTTACGGCATCCATACCATTAATTTATAACCACAGTGTTTTGGAAACAGGACCAAGACAACGGATACTGAAAATAATAGCTTCCATATCATTGCCATGCTGGTTTGGAAGGATAAAAAATACCAAAAAAAAAGGAGGGAAATAGCTATTTGCAGCCGTCCTTGCTGAAAGCTGTGTGTGCCATAGAGTCTATGTCTACACCAATAACTTAAGCAGGGCTCAAGCCCTATAATATAGCCATCCCTGCTTTTAAATTGCTAGCACAGTGTCTGGCATAGGTGTGGCTTGGGTCAACTAGAAGAACTTTTCAGAGAATCCAGAGCAAGGCTTGGGAGTCACCCTGGGCCAGGGTCCGTTTCCAGTAGGAAGTTTAGGTGTGACTGCTCTGTTTTGGGAGGTAAAATCAACTGTACAGATATGAGCTGTGCTTTACCAGCTAGAGAGTGGGCCCTTGCCCATTTCATTTACTCGCACACAGAGCCAGGGAAACTAAAGTACTTTAAAAAAAAGCTATTCTTAAATCAGTTACTTTCCTCAATTAATTTAGCAACTGTTAAGGAAGACTTCATGAGAAAATATTTCCTTTTGTCTACTTAAATTATATATTTGATTAGTTATTTTCTTGAAATAGATCTTAAAATTTGCTGGAATTTCCTGCTGGATAAAAAAATGTGGGATTTTTTGTTTCCTTTGTTTTATTCTGTAACGACTGAGAAAATCCTAACAGACACAAAAGTAGTGTTGTTATTTTAAGATACAAATCAAACAAACAATCAAAATGCCCCCAAAATAGAATTATTTCCTAAGTTAGAGATAGATAAACTGCTGTAACTTCATTAAGGAGCCTGAGAATACTGCTATCATGGCAGCTCTATAAGGACCATGAGGGAAAGGTTAGGGGAACAGAATAAACTCACAATTTGCTGACAGTCCAGACTGAGATAAATAAATAGCTATCAGATTCAAGTTTTAGAAACTTATTTGATGAACCAAGCATTTCAAATAAAGAATACATGAGAGGTTTGAGAGAAATATTTACATCCTAGGAGAGCAGAAATTCTAGTATGGGCTAGCAATGGCATTTATAGATTAGAAACATATTAAACTAAATTCCTCAGGATTCCTCATTGATTTTGCTAAATGGGACGCCAATAAATCTGACCTGTTTTATAGTATATAATACAAAATTTATTGGCATCTGGTTTCAGCCTTGCCTGACTCTCCCTCCCCGGTACCATCACTTTTTAAATTCTAGAATCAGATAATTCATATTTTGGCACCTAGGAAATTGGAACACAGAGAATGAAGTGCTCAAAAACTTGAATGTTAAGAACTGCCTTACACCAGATAAGAGTTCCCTGTAAATTGATAGTCTGTAGCTGACAGTAGCCATTATCAGATAAGCCTTTAGAGGAGTGTCTCCAACTTCCTGTGAAGAAAAATACCAGTGCATTTATATACTGCAGGCAACATCGTACTTTCCTTTCCTTGTCAACCTCAGTTTTCACTTTCAAATCTCCAGCAGCCACAAGCAAAGGTCTGCGATTTTGTACTCTTCTTTAAAGCACCAACCCTTCTCTTAACACTGTAGAAAATAATACAAAAATCTATTAGCCCTTTTCTTGACCCTGTGTCCCTTGACTTCACTTTTACCAGTAAGACTTGAATTTTGGTTTAAAAAATAGCATTTGGGAAGAATGGCCATTTGATTAAAAAAAGATTGAGGAAGAGTCCTACAGAGAAACTTAACAACACAGGCTAGTGTGCACGTAGCATGGGTTTTAGCAGTAACAGAGGATGGCAAAAGGCAATGAGATTAGATGAAGAGCAGCCACGGAGGACCTAGCTGAAAGGGTGGAAACGTTTACAGAAAATAAAAAGCAATTCAAAAATATATGAAAGTGGTGAAAACCATACAGGATTGGAAAAGAGAGAAAAGCATCATAGGACTTCTGGCAGTGTTTTAAAGATTTTTTCAAATGGGAGTAATTATTAGACAGCAAAGATATATTCTATATGAATTGAAAAAGTGACTAATACATATTCCAAATATTTTGTCTACACTTCCTTCTTTCATTTAACTGTAGGGTGGTATTTCAGTCACATTTCACACAGATCTGATCCTACTTTACATGAATTGTGGCTGCTTAATTTCAGCTAACACATTGCAATTTGGCTACTGAAAGATGAAAAAAAAAAATTGTCAAACCCTGCAGCTGCTGCAATAATAAAAAGGTTTTTATATTTTTCTAAACAATTTCTTGACTGAAACCTGAATAATTATACTTAGAATTTAATTATAACTTTATTTCAAAGTTCTTAGCATAACCCATTTTTTTAGTATATGAAAACTACTAGGATATTAAATAAGTGTGAATTTTTTTTCCCTTCACAAGTATGTGAGCATAGGCCTCAGAGGAAACAACTCGTCTGGACAAGAGAATTGAGTTCACCACTTCAGTTACGTAACTGTGCAATAGCCTTTTAAACTAGAAATAGGCCACAGAGCATCATCTATCCTGCAATTTGCTATTCATTGCAGGTCTCAAATTTCCTCTAAATATTTTCAAACTATTTTTAGATTTGCAGGGTAAAACAATTCCAAGGACCACAACAGCCATCTTAGAGAAGGTAAGCAAAAGGATTAACAAACCTTGGCAAGCACAAAAGATGAACATGGTCCAGAAAAACAGGAAGGCGTATCATACTATATACCAGCAAGAAAAAAAAATAATTAGCGGTCAAGCATATCACATGCCAGCACCACTAAGCACCATGCAAAATACAGTTGTGTTTGAAACAACATTCCAAATTATAATCTAAGTACCAAAAACAGTCTAGCCAAAGCAATACAGGGTCTATCCTGAATTACTGTGCCCTGGTCAGAAGTAAGACCACTTCCAGAACTTGAGCTAGTCAAAATTACCTCAGATATTGCCACGCTTCAGCTGGCACCATCAACAGTTCTGGAGTTCCTTCCTTCAAGAGGTCACACATAAACCTGGAGGTCATCTGGTCCAACCACCCAGATCAAGTAGGGTGACCTAAAGCCAGTTTCCCAGACCATGTCCAGAAGGCTTTTTAAAATCTCCAAGGAGGGAGACTCCACAACTGCCCTGGGTAATCTGTGCCAATGCTCAGTCACCCTCACAGTGAAAAAGTGTTTCCTGGTGTTCAGACAGCACCTTCTGTGTTTCAACTTGTGCCCATTGCCTCTGGTCCTGTCATTAGGAACCACTAAAAAGAGCCTGGCTCTATCCTGTTGGCTCCCTTCCTTCAGGCATTTATATAAATTGATAAGATGCCTCCTGAGCCTTCTTGTGTCTAGACAGAACAGTCCCAGATCTCTTAGCCTTCCCTCACAGGAGAGATGCTGCAGTCCCTCAGTTATCTTTGCGGCCCCTCCATCTCTAATCTAGATCAAATGTGTTCTTGGGAGATAGTGCAGCTGTGAAGTACTGCAGATGAGCAGCAAGATGAGGGTTTCATGAGCAAGAGAAAGTTTTTTTCTGCACATATTGAACACTCAGAATACTTTTTACTCTCTCTCAGCTCCCACCTTCTACCCTTATGCGTATAGAGAACCTTCATATACATATGTTTTCACGCACATATGCATATACACACATTCAGATGTGTGCACATCCATTTCTGTCTCACTCCCAGCCCCATTAATATCACATACAATGTAATGTCACATAAGCAGTAATGGAGGAATGAATGAGCATTTGATTGTGGAAAGCTATTGTTCTTTTTAAGTACTGTACCTGGCATCTAAAAACTTTAGCTTTGGGGGCATCACAAACTTACTACGTTAGCCAGTTTGAGCTGTAGTAGTAGCTCGGGTAGGCAGCGCTATGGTTTGTGAACATGACAAAGCCGTACCCTGAGAACTCTCTGCCACTGGTTGCTATGGCTGGCTCATACTCAGCCTACTTCAAATCATCAGCTAATCCTTATGACATCTATAAAAGGCAGATATTAACACCTTTTTTTTGAGATGTATTTTGAACTCTGTGATGGAAGTTATATGAAAAGATGCCGAAAATAAACAACTCTGCTACCTTTTACCACCATTCAGTTCAAGACAGTTGTGCCATTTTCTAACCGGGGCATGATCAGATTGGGAATGAAAATACCCTTAAGAAGAATGGAAATAAATATGGAAATATGATTGTACATTATAAACAGTTACTCATAAGCACCAAGGATGAAGTTCTCCATAAGAAGAGCTGAAGACAGCAAGTAGGAAACACCTTCAAAAGCTCATGAAAAGACATGAGACAAAAATCACACTTTACCTGGTCTCCACCACTTTTCTCGGCTTCCTCCTTGATGAGCAACTTGCATAAAAAACAGATTTAATGGCTACCTTTTCTAGACAAGCAGGTGAGCCAAACAACCTGGAGATAGTAGGTTTTAAATCACAGGGGCTTTCAGACAAAAATGGACAAAGTGTTTCTAAGAGGCTAAAATTGAGGCAGCTGTACCTCAGTGCAGAGCTGTGGAGCCTGGAAACAACTGCTCTCTTTCTTATCAAAGAAAGCAGAGCCCAAAAAAGCACCTGATCTGTGCACCTTTCAAACACAGAAGTGGCAACACAAAGTCTGCTGCCAAATAGCAAAGAAACACAGAGAGGATTCATGCTTAGATATGAGAAATGTTGTTCACATTTAAATACAAACTTGTTTGGAAGGGAATCTTTCATGCAAGGATTACACCTAACTGTAGATGTAGAGCAACTTATTCTAGTGAGGCCCCATGAAGATTAGGCCTCTGTGCACTATAGCAATACAGATAAATATTTTTTATAGGAAACACTGTATTGAAATTACTTCAGTTAATGAACAGGTGTTAAAACACATTTTACAAAATGAAGTGTATGTAAATTAATCATATGGTAAAGACCTTGGGACATTCTACAACTACTTTCTATGCAAAGCTGGAACTAAGCAACCCTAAAGTGAACATTTATTGGTAGCCCTGGAAGACTACCAGGACATCTGTATGCACTTTGCACATCCCTTGAAACTCATGGTACCTAAGAAAAATTATACGAGCTAATAAGGGATTAAAAAAACACAGAGGTGTCTTGAAGTATCTCTTAACTATCTATCCTCTTCTGTGTGCTGTGATTCTTCCAGCTGCAGCTAAGGAGCTGAGACAACACCTTAATACACAGAAATGGAGATCCTTCCCACTCCTTTCTTAAATGTTCTCTCTTCAATTCTTATAGAAAACCTGGCAAATAGGTAGGGCTTTGCAGCACATCCCGAAGGTCAGCAGTGAAGGGGAAAAAAAAAAAAAAAAGTAAACTGGGCATAAAAACAGCTAAATAAAGGACTGACATCTTGCCACTATGATCTATTTCCACAAGAGGTAAATGAGGTCATGCATAACTGCATTTATATCAAGCTAAGCAGCCCAAAAGAACAGCTCAAAAACCCCTTTAGGCTTGCCAAGGTCCTAAATGGTCATTACCTTAGATAGGACAAATTAAGGGACATTTATTGAGGACTAGGAGAATCTTTAATTAATGCAAAGAATAAATCCTGTCTTACAATCCTTACACTTGTTTGGTTCCAAACTAGAGCATAAGTAAAATGGGTAGATTAAAAGAAGAAGAAAAGAAATAGATTATTCCATAGGAACCTGCATGTCTGTGAAGCCTAAGGACATGAAAACATCGAAACCCTCCAAAATAACTATTGATTTCTTAAACTAAACAAATAGAAAAGAAAGATGTCTTCTTTTTAATGTTGTCCTAATTAATTCTGCAAGCATTATTCCTGTGCTCCTGTGGAGTTAATTACAAATCAGTTTAGTATAATTAGATATTAATATCCTCAGCAATATTTTCTAATAACTCTTAAGTTAAGAGTATCATTGCTCGATAGAGATGTTTTATCACTCAAGGCCAGATCCTGCAATCCTGCAAGAACCATCTGATTGATTGCTGAAGAAATATTAGGCAGCATTGCAGAATCTGGCGTTAACATTTAAAATTTTAATGATACAACTGGACTCATGCATATCGATTTTCTAAGCTATCTGAAGAATTCAAGTGCACATTATTCACATAGAATTATTCCATTCCTTTTTCCAAAATTCAGAGCATAGTATGACTTTTCATATCAGCATTTACAAACGCATTCCAAAATATAAACTGCAGGCTGATGTTATGTAAAGAAAGATTACTGACCAGTAACAAGAGTCCTTTGGGATGTGTGACTGACAGGCAGATTTGTCCCAGCCCCTATGGCCCTCTCTGGAGGCATACACCACTACTTCAATTTCGTCTCAAATGCAGAATGTGAGAAATTATGAGCAGAACTCTGAAGAGTGGGGGGAAGATTATGAGAAATGAATCACCACATGAACAATATGTCTTGTAGCGTAGCAGGTGAATCCAATGTTCTTTCTGTCTTTTGGCCACCACCATCCTACAGCTCTGTTCAGATTCTGAAATTCCCGGCAGTACCTCCATACATTCAGCAGTTATGGAGTTTCTGATTCTTCATATAAGTCACAACTACAGGATCAATTTAGCAAGTGTTGCATCAGCTTTGCATACCACAGACAGGCATAACGCAAAGTTAAGATATAGACAGAGCTCCAAGTATTTGCTAGACAAACATCAGTCTTCAAAACATTTCCCAGGAAACGCATAAACAGAGCTTGAAATACAACAAGATAGCTAACCATAATTTTCTTATTATATAAATTTCATTACAGCCTTCAGTCCACACTTGGTGTATGAATATTATATAGACATCAAGAATCACTTGATATTGAGGGTGTGAACAACAGTCTTAGCTGAAGAAGTTTCATGAAAAACAGGTATGTTGATCTCTTGCTTAAAGTGCAACTCAAAAATCCCCCTAATGAAAAATTTTGGATGATTTATTAAGAATTTCCTATCTTAAGGTAGCTGTTATCAGCAACATTCAGCTATAGCATTGGTATTTCTGTCATCCTTTTGGCAGCAGTAACTGCAACCAGAAAGTATACCTCCAGTGGGAAGAGTGCCAGCAATCCAAAAAGTGAGATGCTGGGAGCTCTGGGGGCAGATTCTGCAGGAGAACAGAGTTGCTGTTGGGTAATAGGTTAACCAGTAGCCTTTGAGACTTGAGGATAGAAATTGTAACTACAGGTTCATGACAGGTGGGCATATGGAACTTAATCATTAAGTGAAGAAAATCCATATTGCTTTAGTGGAGGATACCGCTAACTTCAGGTTGGTGGGAAAGTAGTTTGTGGAAAGACAAGGCAAAGAACATGGCTTATTTAGCCAGATAGATGTACTACTCTTGCTGAGTCTAATAGGGACCTTTCTGCAAGAGATCAATATTCTCCATTAGTAAGGTCCATCTATATATCTACATCTGTACCATGCTATAGAACAAGATTAGTTTGATAGTGGTAGCCTGCATTAGGTGTGGGAAATTAAGTTGAGTCACTTGACTGTCAAAGGCTCAGATACAAAAATTCTTTCAGCTACATGGGATCATCAGTGCCATTTCCTGACATACTGTGACCAGGGCCCTTAGACCCAGAGGTGTCAAAGGAAAATTAGACTTGTCTGCTTCATCACAAAGCCAGGATCACATCTACGGAGACTGTCAGCACCGTTTGGATGGTTTGAATGGCCACTGGGGTCTAAGAAACTCTCCGGGTTTTTTCAAATGCTATTTTTTAGGGATCTACAGCTTTTTCTTATGATTCTGCTGTTTGAAGACAGGGAACACTGTACACTGCAGATGAGAAACCCAGACAAAAAAGGCTGTAGTAATGGATAAGAAAAAGAACAGCGAGCCAAAAGAAAAACAGAAGGAGGAAAGAAGAGCAAATGATGTTGTAACAAGAATTTTTAGATGGATAAACAACTCCATCATGAAATATTTCTGGGTCCCCACAAGGACCGATCATGCAGAACTCCGCTTCGACTAAGTGGTTGATATGATCTGTCACAGCACTTCGTGTGCTTGGCTTAACTTGTTCAGGCTGAAAGCTTGAGTATGTGGGGGAATCCCCTACAGATATCACAAAGTTAAAAAGCAAAAATTTGCATTTGAGTGAGAAGGCAAATGAGCAACCCCTCTATGAATGTATATTTGGGCTTTCACTGCAGAACAATAACAGAATTTGTCACAGCTCTAAACTGAAAAAAAATAACTGAGATGAAACATGGTAAAATGTAAATATCTTAAATTTTCATTCAAAATCATACAGAAAAGGGCCAGATTGCTTCACAGAATGTAAATAGTGCTATCCATGATCCAATGCAATCATAAACATCTTTAGTTTACAAAGCATGAAAGAATTGAGTCATACACCAAGGCAAGCACAAATTTTAATTATTTCAGGAAGACAGAGATGTCGTTGATCTGACACTCAACAAAGGGGCAAAGAATCGTAAGTCCTTATCATTTTTATTCCCTTAGCTGTTATAATAGAAAGTGTGTGTGTGTGCGCATGCTTAAATATACATGGACATAGAAACTGTAAGTACAGCAGTTAGAATATGACTTACTGTTTGGAGAAAAATTCATAAGAATATAAGCAATTAATAAAGTCATCATGAAAAACACTGTGCATACATAAATCAGGCATGCAATATGTAAGACAATAAAATATTTAGATATTAATAAGTAAGTGTAACTCCAAGGAAATACTCAAATGAACAACTAAAAAGCTCCAGCTTTTTAGTTTTATCTTAATCTTCTTAGACAAAACCACTCAGGATAACAGAATTTAAATGGAAAAGAAATCTCCTAGAGTCATCCTAGACTTACCTCTTACACAACACATTTCCAGTTCATCAGTTTTGCATAGGACAAAACCACCATTCTCTTCTACCTAAGTAAATACTATCAAGCCAAACATCTTGGGACACAGCTTTAGAAATAAATTGTATTACAGGTAAAGACTTCAAATGATGAACTTACTACTTTGTTCAATAAACCCTTACAACGATTAATTACTCTCAATCTAAGAAGGTGTGATTTATTACTAATTTCACTTCACCTAACCTCTATCATCAGACATTAGACCTCATGCTTCATTCATGCAGCTCCATCTACCATGACTGAAATTTCTGCTCATCCACTGTAATTTTTCACAATATTTTTCATTTGTTATACATTCTTTTTACCATGGTTAATGATCTTGTAGTAGCTTTCTGAAGTTAAAATAACCACCATCAGCTTCTTTTCTGCATACAATTTAAATATTTTACAGTTCACATTACTGTGTATTCCTGAAAATCTTTTGCTTCATCATCAGCTTATCTCTAAATTAAGTGATGTGGTCTTTTATACACAGACAGTATCTGAAGCATTCAGAGAAACACAAAAGTAAGTGGCAATTGAGATTATTATTTTCTTTTTTCTATTATATTTCAAGAACTTAGTGAGGGCAAAATTTCTGCAAGGTCTAGGAAAATTATTGGCCATCTAAATTCAAAAAATGTTTTTCATTTGTCTTCACTTTTTTTACACTGATGTACATCTGCTACTGTCTGTGGAATCTCTTCTGATTTACATCAGACAGAGAGCTACAATACACTCAGTGTTTCTATATTTTTACAGATTTGTACATAATTTATTCTGTTACATTTAATATCATTAAGTGTGGACTCAAAGCACTGTCTGAGACCCTACCTTGAAGGTATATTATGACATAAAAGTTTAAGCAGGAAATTTGCTCAGGGCACTTTTTTCTGCCACTAAATTCAATATAAATATTAATATTGTACTAGCTATATTTTTAGAATTTAATTTTTAGCTCAGTTTTGTCACTACCTTGCAGATAGGCAGTTTTAAACTGTACTATTTTAACCTAGTAAAATCCCCTGTGCTGTTTATCATAATGTATTTTATGATGTTTTTGTCAGAATTTCAGAAAGTTTTTCAGAAGTCTAAATACTGCATTATTTTTACTTCAGTCCTTTTATGGCTTAGCTACAGCTATATTGACAGATTCTCGCATATGTTTATAAAATTAAATTTAACCCCTTCCTACTTTAAAAAAGATACTCTGATCACCAGAAAGAAAGGAATTAATTTCAAAATATAAAACTTATAACCTTTTTAGCTTTTAAATAAAGTCACAAATTTAAGCACCATTTTTCAGTGAAGGGTGGAGCTTCTTCACACTCAATTATTTTACCTTACTGTTTTTCAGTCAAGATTCTAATTGTCTCTTTGTCAAGGTAGGAACAGAAATATTGTCCAGTTTGTTACATACTTTGAGTTTATACAATGGGAGGGACATCTAAACTATAAACTGTGGATTTACAGGATTTTACAATACAATTCCATTTTAGCATAGGGAACTGTGAATGATTTTATTTCAGTGTTTTCTTTCTGATGGTAGAAATGTCAGTATTTTCAGAGATTGTTGCCAATGACTATCCAAAACATAGTAAGGAGGATGCTGGAGTTGAGTTAAACTCATTTTGATGTCAGGGACAGTGCCCAAAAATTGAAACCTGAGAGTCTCAGGCCAGACATTAGGAGGAAAAAAAAACACCCTACATTAAAATCTGTGGAAAAGGGAGCCCAGAAAGTCTGTGGACCCTCCACCTTTGGTGGCTTCCAAGACTCAGGTAAACAAAGCCATAACTGATCTGACCTAGTGCAGGGATGCTCCTGCTTTATGCAGGTAGGTATATTAGATGATCTTTAGAGGTGCCTTCAAACCAGTTTTTCTATGACAGTGATTCTACAGTTCCAAATTGCCTGAGTACTAAGTATGTACCTACAACTCACCAGGCATAACTATATCCTATATTCTCCTCTCCCTCTCCTAAGTATAAGATATGTGAACTTGGAGATGGACCTAGAAAGGAGAAAGAGGAGAAAGGAATAAGAAACTTTATCAAGAAGGCAGTAGTGATTCTTCCAATGCCTTAGATGCTGGCACACAAATGCAGGAAAAACATGAGTAGGAAATCTTAACAAATTATAAGAATGATGAAGATAATGACTTAACTGAAATAACAGATGTTCATGAAAAAGAAAATGTCTAGAATATGAATAAGTAAGAGATTAATGGGAGACAGACAAGGAAAACAGGTAGCTGTGTGGGTAGATATAAAACTCATAAGGTCACCGTAACTCCTAGTTATCAGTGGCCTATTATCAACATGGAAGGAAATATCAAAGGGGTCCTGAAGCACTCCAACTTAGGCCTGCTTTTAAAATTTTTTTCATTAACAGCATTGATGATGGAAAAGTGAAGATGCTTTTTAAGACAGCAGATGACACCAGGTGTGCAGAGATTGCAGATACAGTGGAAGACAGGATTAGAATTCAAAAGCATATTGAAAAATTGGAGAAATTTTAAAAAAGGGTAATATCCAAAAGAGAGAAATGCAAGATGATCTACCTGGAAAAAAAGCAACGTCACCACAAGACAGAGAAAAAAAAATAGCTAAATAGGTTTTCTGCTGGATAAAAAATATTACTCTGTTGTGAAGAATGCAGACACCATACTGGGTTGTAGAATGGACCGTGTCTTGCACAGCATATGAAATCATCCTGTTGATAGTCTCAAGATGAGTAAGACCTCAAATGCGGTACTGTGTCCAGTTTTAGACACAGCAATTCAAAAAAGAGATATGTAACAGCTAATGGTTGGTAATGAGAATGATCAGAACAATTTGGCAACAAAGCCTGAAACAATGGAATTCGCTCAGCTACAGGAAGAGAAGGGTAGAATAGTAGTGCAATGATGTAAAAAATGCTTGCCAAAAAAACGAGGAAATATTTTTCCTATGTTGCTAGCTGATATAAGAAGGAACTGATATTACAATGAGAAATCAAATGGCAGTAAGGATTCAAGCTGAAAACTAGTAAAAACTTGCTGATGATAAGTGTAGTGAAGCACTAGAATATATTGCCCATGGATGCTTCAATGGGGTTGTGGTGGTGGTGTCATTAAGGATAGGTTCAGGAAACACCTGTCAAGCATGAGAGTCATAGCAGATTCTAGCCTAGAGTAGAGAAATGAACTAGATGGCTTTGCGGGGTCTCTTCCAGCCCTCATATTCTGCATATATGCTGTTGATTTATTTATTGTTTTGCTTTGGGGGATTTTTTTTTTTCTTCAGGGAGGTTTTTCCCCCCAAAGTTTTATTTTTAAAGTTTGCTGGTAGGCTGAAATTGTCAGCTGAGTTCTTCTGCTGTAACTAAAAATAACTTCTTAGATACAAGTATCTGAGCAATTCAGAAATTCAGGGGTTAGTTATGTGGATGAAAAAATGTAATTTCTTTTTATAAGATATTTAGAAACTAAGAATTTGATATATAGATAAGAGTGTTCCTGTTGGAAACAGTAGAAAGGATGGAAATAATTCCTGCAACCCTTCAGTGATCCCTTTCCATTCTTTTCCTTCTCTTCTCCCAGAAAGACTTACAGTGCTTTTGCAACAGACTTTCAAAAGTCTGAACAATTTAAAATGCAATTGCAAATACACTTGGTGATATATGTTGCAAGATGACAATACCTGAATGTTGACAAAGAAAGAAAATACAATGGAAGAAAAGTTATGTTACCAAAAAAATTGCATCAAATGGCAAAAGTCTTGAAACTAATGTTTGGAAGGAAGTGAAATCTCCTATGGCATGTGTTAATGATGGCCAGACAAAATGCTCATATTTGAATGCTTCAGGCACACTACTATAAAGGAACTGAACTTTTCACTAAATAATTTATGCTAAAATATGTATTTTCTGACATTAGATTTCACTGCTTAGAAAGAATTGACCTGATTTACATAATATTCTTATGCTGAGGATCTGACTCTAAAAAAGACCCAGCTTAATGATATGTTTTTAACACAACTTTTCATTGCATACGTCAAGCTAAGTTGTATCCTAGAGTATTCTTCATCAATCAGTAACTATGGACATAAGTATTAAAGAATGTAAACCCAAATTACAAAATTATCACTGTCATTTGAGATAACATATATTTATATAATTCAAAATTCTTTTTTTTTCCGAATTAATTTATCAATATTTCAAGTGAGAGAATCAGGAGAACAGATTAGATTTTACTGCAAGATTTTCAGAATCTGAGTAGCAATTATTGTTTGACTAAATAAGGCAGGAGAGGGTTGGGAAAAAAACTCCACCCAAGCGACCAAAACCACTTTTACAATTCAGCAGTCTGTCATGGCAGCACTTTACTTAAAACAATATACATCATAAGCATTTGCCCCGGTCCAGTTTTCATGAGGTGAAACTAACCATGCTTAGTATCTAGTACTCCTACGGTAGGTACAAACTATAGACATTAATTACTGTACCAAGCATTTTTTTAATTATTCGCATTTTTTAAATGTGGGAAACTGAAACATTTAGTAGTTCAGTTCTATGTCTAAAGTAACAGTGTGAATCAGTGATGAAGGCAGAAATAGAAACAGTTTCCTGGCTATTAACTCAGTACATGTGATGACAAGTACTAAACACAGTTTTCTAGGAAACTGAACAATCCACGTATTATTAAAATACATTTGAAAAGCATGTAGAAAATGAAAATACAGGTTACCAGGTATCATAAAAGGAAGGGCTTCATCTGACTCATTAATATAGGGTATGTAGGCACTGGATTGACAACAGACAAGCTAACAACACGTAAAGTAGATTATGCTTCAACTCTGCTTGGTGTCTAATGACAAGTTGATGGATGATAGTATCTGTCTGTTCTCTGGTTCACAATTTAATTATGCTTTTGATACTGTTAGAATAGCTGAAAACCTGAGAAAGAAATCTAAGGAATAAGAAACGTTAACATTTAGCCATTATCATACAGATCTTTAAAAAAACCAAAACAAAACAAAAAAAAAAACCAAAACCAAAACAAAAAAACCCCAAACCAGATCAATTTCAAAGTTGTATATAAAACTTGATAAACCTAGTATATTTATGCCCTATTTAGGGGAGAAAAAAAAGAAGAAGAAAAGCATTGAGAAGAACTATTGGAATAAATCCACAGCAGTATGAAAAGCTTAGAAGTTTGTCAATATTCTAAAGTGTCTTTCTCTGTTGATCTTCAAAGAGAGCATCTAACATCTTCCCCCAGTTGCCTGTGTATTTTGTCTGGGTTGAAAAGGTCTGATTGCCACGGTGTCAAAGTATACAACATTTTCAAGTATAAAAGTCAGAAATCAGTTCTGTTAAATGAAATCTTTGTCAATATAGATAAAAGGTCAGTGCAATTTTATCTACAATATAGGATAAGGTTGACCCTTGGAAGAAATGCTTTGTTGCTTTATGGGCTGCAAAACATAGTCTTTTGACACATTAATTCTTTTCTCAGCTTTTTTTCTGGAAAGACATTTGTGGATGTTATAAAAATAAGGCATTATTTTGATGCAGTGTTATGTACCACTTCTCTTAGGAAAGTTCAGTACTATCACTTATATTTTTATTGACTGGTTAGCTTTCAGTTGGATGCTCTTCCTTTCATAATCATCACTATTTCAGGTATCCATATTAAAATAAAATTGTCAGCCATAAAAAGGTAGGACAGTAGTTTGAAATAGAGAGTTCCTATTCCATATGTTTGTAACAATCTGTGGAATGAATGTAACAAGCAAGGTAAAGTTTTCAGGCATATTTAAACATATAAAATGCCCTATGGGACCTAGAAGCCCAAGGTCCATGTGTGAAGTTCTCTGACAAAACAATTGTTACTTTCGCCTGCATGAAAAGCAACACATGCAATGAAGACTGCAGTCACTTTTCTAAGCAAGGTTGCTGTCAAGTTGCCTACATACAGAAAATATGACTAGTTCTAGGTAGCTGTGTCTGAAAACACTTGCCTAAAGCAGTCTCATAAATAATAGGCGACTAAGACAGACTGTATTAGATCTGTAAGTACGCCTTCCTCTTCCAGAAGGGGTGAATATTTTTCAAGCATATAGCTGAAGGCAAGGGGATATAGATATAATACATGAATACCTTTATGTACACACAGAGTTTACAATTGCACTTCAAAGATTTTAGTCTTTGTGCCATAGGAAACAGAATTTTAGATGACTGAATGAAGTTTAGAAAATTATTTTATGAAAACAGATTGCAACAAATTTATTTGTGCTTAAGATGCAAGAAAGTTAACCAAAGGTTTTCAACATGGCCACCTTCTAAATCAGCCCTTACATTACCCATTTGCAGTATCTGAAGCTATCATATAATGCCTGTCAAGGAAAAGTTTATAAACTACATTACCTACAGGCAAATTATTTTTTAAAGTACAGGAATTAATGATTGTAAAGGTTTTATTGGTTTGGAAAGCATTTTGTAATTAAAGAAGGGGGAGGTTACATTAACCCATACCTTAGCATTAAAGAGTGTACACTAACCAGAACTGTTAATGAGGAATTAGGCACACAGATCCTATTACTGTTAATGGAATTTTCATGCTCCATTCTCTATGCGCCAAGTAAAAGATAAAACCCTCAAGACATTGTTTAAAGAAGGTGCTGCTAAATCACAAACTGCAGAACAAGATATAATTTTTGAGAGGATGTGTCTGTTCTAGAAACATCAGCAGCTTATCTCATGTATTATAACCTGAGTGAACTTTAATGAAGTTGTGCGTATTTCAGTCTTCTTTAAAGTCCCTGTGTAGTTCTTGGGTCATCTCAGCTTGTAATTTACCATCTGGAAAGCACTACTGCATTTAAAAGGTCTTTGTGGATATTTTTCCAGATTACTTTTGCTGTACGAATACAAAGGAGAGATTCTTTCTCACCGACAAGCTGAGATACCACAGTGCTTACTTTAGGCACCTGAACTACTTACAAATGCTCCTCAAAAGACAAGATGCTAGATAATACTCACCCTGTCAAATACACTGAGGTAACATCTAATCTGAGCTATGGATCAACATGAAGTGTGCCTCTCATCACTTCTCTGCCCGATTAAGGTTTTACAAATAACGCACTGTAACTCCTGACTAGCTGTCATGTGCTCTTGAGGTTTCTACCTGTCTCCATTAAATCTATGTAAAGTTCAAGCCCTTCAGCAATCACGTTGGCTGCCTAGGGTTTAATTTTTAACACCTATCTATACATAGCCCTGTACTACAACATTTAGCTGCATTGGTATTCAAAGAAAGTTACCTTGGCAAATAATCCATATTATCCAGCAAATAATCCCAATTATCCTTAAACTTTGGTTATAGGAGGGGAGAAGTAGTATTTATTTCATCTTAGAGTGATTTATTTTTTTTTACCCATGCAACATCTTTTTTTTTGCATTTTCTCACCAAGTATCACACTGTATCATTTATTATTTTCACAGCTATACTCAGAGTCCAGCCAGAAGTCCATCATGGATTTTTGCAGTATGTATTACTGATAGATCTAACAGTTCCAGGGCTATAATTTCTCTGGTGCCACAAAGTAGTTAAGTATGGGCAAACACTGAATTTTATAGGAAAATGTATTTGTCTTAGAGATTTACATTAATGACAGTTCTCACTCATTCTAAATACAGAAAGTTCATAATCTATTTTTTCTTGTATTTTGAAGTATATTAAGAGATACATGTGCAATCATACTTTTAAAAAAAATATATTATTTATTCTGCACTTACATATAAACTGTCTGAACTTAGTCAAATCTTTCAATGAAACATTTTCATAGCTGGTAAATTAGGTGGCCTAACTCCGTAGCTTCTGTGCAATAAACTGCCAAACCATGCATTTAAAGAAGGCAGTGCTGCTGAAAAAAAGGCAGGCTTAGCAGACTACAACTACAATCTCAGCAAGGAAAGGGGGTTTTGCTGACTTTATGCAGGATTTTTTCTCATACAAGCTGCTTAAGTGGGTCACTATATCTTATTAGTTTACTGGCCCAAGGGCAATTTAAAAATTTGACTGAATTTTATCTGTGTATATAGCGCTTTAATCTTATTCCCACATATTTATGTTAGTTGCAGAGGAAAGCTGAATAATTTCTTTGTGATTAGAAACTATTGGAATTCACAGGGAAATCAATGTACCTCTGAGACCTCTGGCACTAAGCATAACTTTTACAAATGGGGTATGCACTTTGTAGGAGAGCTCTCATTGCCACATTGGATCACGTTTTTCCCGGGTTCTTTTCCTCCTTCATTCTTTACAATTACTCCTGATAATTTAACCGTGGCTGTTTAGTCAGCAGTGTCATTACAGCAGCAAGCTAACTCCTTCGCAAATCAATACGAACATTTCTGTACATTTTCATGAGAGTGGGATCAGACCACAGGTGCAAACATGACTTACAGGCCCTCTGGCCAGCTGACACACCATTATAAATATGTAACTTCACAAAGACCTCTGTTTCCTGGAACTACAGCTGCCAGGCATAATTTACTTTTTCTTTCCTCCACAGCATACAAAGGAATAAAGACAGGATATATTCCTATCTCTAGATTGGTGATGTTACCAACAAATGCTCTCATGCTTAAAGATAAGAACATGAAGAGTGCAATTCTTGTCAGGAGAAGTGAAATCTTAACCCAGAGGATGTTTTAAATGATGCTAAAGAATTTCTGGATTAAAGGTAAAGTACACTGGTGCACGCATAATTAAAACTGTAGAAACTGCCCCACCTAAAAAACTGTAGTATAAAATTATTTTTGTGCATATACATGAAAAATTCAGTGAGACAGCACTACTGTAAGAGCAGACAAAATTTCTCCTGAAGCTGTAAGGTACCAGAAAACATACTGCACTTGCTTGGATTAGCATTGAGAGGACAGTTTTGTAATCCTAGGCAATATGCACACATGGATTTTTGTATTTGAAGAATAAGACAGCAACAGAAAGCTAGCAGACTCAGCTATTTACTGAATTAAAGATGCTGAAAGAGGAAGAGAGAAGAACGGGGCTAAAATTAAACTACAGCATTGTCTGAGAGTATATATGTCCACAGATCTGAACATTTTTTTAAACTAGTGCAGAGAAATAGTACATTAAGAAAAAACTTTGTGTTTCAATCATATTTTTAAGGCCAGAAAGAACAGAAAACATGTATTTTTTAAAAAGGATTGGCGACAACTGTTTACTAAATAATGTGTCATCTAATGTTCTACCAGTAAAATGTCACTGCTTAAAGTTAGTGTATACCAATCTGTTCCAGAAATTGTGCTGATAAACAATAAAGAGTTATAGACCAAATAAGGACTAGTGATCAAGATGAAGCAATGTAAAGCTGCAGAATTCAAATAGTTCTACTATATTTACCTGGAAAAAAACCCCAACCCCCCCAAAATTTTAAACTAGAGGGTTAGCAGAGGGAGGGAAATGAAAAGCACAAAATTTTTTGCATAGCAACTTTCATTTTTTGTGCTTAGGAAAAAAAGGAAACCAGTAAGATAAAGACACAGTGTTTAGTGAAGGTGATGGTGACACAATTAAATATGTTAGAGATGATCACTTCAGGAGCTATATTACTGCACAACTGTAACCATTTCAGTTTGTGCATGGATATTTTTGAATTGCAAGATCAACCAATAGAGCAAGCCAAGCCCTTGTCATAACTTTCATTCAGTCTTCAAAAACTGATACTGGGATTCAGTTGTGAATAGCATCCTTTCTGAGAAGTATTGAGCAAAATGTCCAAATACATGACATGGTGGGAATACACTTCAGACAGAATGTTAAATTCAAGTTCTGTCTTCTTTGACCCTTCAGGAGCTAAATGGTAATGTGTAAACCTAAAGGTGTCAGCTACACCTTTAATAGATTCATACATGTTGTATGTATAATATGGAACTGGCATTAAATGTCATGTAATCACAAGCAGGTGTCAAGAGCTTGCATTAAAAGTAACATAAATCAGTGCTGAAATCTCTAACATCAAACAGTCAGCAAAAGAAGCAAGTTTATACCAAAATTAGAAAGAATTTCTCCTGAAGGTCTAAGGTTCCCACCACTTCTATTCACTCCATTAACAAACCTGGGGATTTATGTAATAGCACTAATTCTCTTAGGATGGAATTTGTCAGACTAAATTTAGATATCTTGAGTGGTTTGTAATCAAGAATTTCTCCAGAAGATCCAAATCCAGCAAAAAAATGAAGAAGTTAGACTGAAGGTCCAGTCACTGTGGATAGAATTCCTAATCTCTCAGTTACAGAAATGTTGCACTTTCTTTAGTTTTGGTGAAGCTCTTAAGAAATATATCTTAAATTGGCAGTTTATGAAGGTACTCCTGATTGTGATCAATCTGTCCAAGAAATTTTTTCAAAATAAATACTTCTAGAAGTTCTGCAAAAGGCCAGTTAGGTTGCATAATGGAAGCTTGATGTAGGTGCTATTCCATGGATGTGCACTATATCTCTAATTTAGGATTTTCTCCAGTTGTAGACAGAATTTCTACAATCAGAAACCAAATTATTTCTCATGCAATTGAGTAGTTTAATCTGTTCAAGATTCAAGAATCTAACGGGTACAATCTTCCAAGTTTATAGGAAGTTAAAAGTGTGGTTTCCAAACTTCTCTCTTGATTTGAGCAATTTGTGTGTTAACATTTCCACATTTTTTAATTCTTCTGTGAAGCAAGAGTTATTGTCTTGCTCCTGAAGAAGAAAGTCCTAGTAATTTCTTATATGCTGGTACATTTGGAAAGAATTTAAAAGAATTTAAATTTTCTGCTCCTAAAAATTGACCACATCTATAAGTTTTAGTGATAAAAATCACCTAGATTTCAGGGAGGAGAAAAGAGGACTTAATGAAAATGATAAAATCAGTGATTCCCCATACACTTGACAAGAATAAAACAGTTCAGAAATTCATGTTCCCTGAGTTTTAGTTAGGAGTTTGCACCTTTGGAGTTTTTCAGCTGGAGGTCTTTTGGTCTGGATTTGAGGGATTTTTGACTTCTGCAGAATGAATATGCAGGATAACTCATGAATATGCTGTTCAAATATAGAAAACACTTGCGTATGTATATGTGCACTAGAATCTTCTGCTTTGAAACAAATAATTCTCCTTTTTTTTTTGCTTTTGTGTTGCAAAGTGCTTTTATCATCAGGAGAACAAGCTGCACATTATATTGTCACATTTTATATATTTTGATAGTTATACTTTATGTTTTAAAAGGAAAACTGGATAGAAATCAAGGACTGATGGCATGATAGATAAAGGAGAGGAAAGCATCCAAGGCTGCTATCTTCAAACAGACATAATCAAGCATTTTTGAGGACTGTGAAGCTGCTTGTAAAGGCACTTACAATGTGCCATGTGGATGATTCCTACATTGGACAGATGTCCTACCTACATTTTCTGCTAAAAGAAAGTAATTTTTTTCTGCATGTTCATGTGTCTCCACTGCATTTGCTCTTTCTCATCAAAAGAAAAACATTATCTTTGTCTGCTATGACTTTGAATGAAAAGATCAACTGTCTCTCTTGGTTTTCCTACAGTGATATCTTACATATGGTGGAGAAAGGAAGAAGAAATTAAAAAATTCCCAGGCAACAGATAAGCAGACAAAACACTTTTAGTTAGCAGCTGCTGTTCTCCTGCCAGTGCTACACTCCTGACGTTTTAACTTTCGCTTTTTGGTAGGGATGTGGTTTATCCTTTTACCACTGGTTTCTTCCCAGTTGTAATACATAACCAAGGACCAGGGAAAAAAGCTGTCTCTTGCTGAACTGCCCTTCCTTATTATAAAATGGACACCTGATAACTGTGGGTGTCACTTTAAATTAAATTTTGTATTTCTGATTTTATTTTAGTGAGAAGCTGTTTCAGTTATCACTCACACAGATGTGCGCCTTACCACAAGGCTTGAGCTCTTTTTTTGTTTTGCGCAATACATGATTAAGTAGATTTAAAAAAAAAAAAAAATCACGTATTCTACCTAGAGATGGTCACTTTCCATACTCCACTTAATCAGAATTTACAGCTTGTTATCTCAGTTCTGGCAGATGGCTGGTTAGAGAGGCAGGCAACTGATGCACTCAACAATTCTATTTTCTAGCATTACACAAGAAAGCTAGAGGGAGCATTTTTATTTTGCTTTGGTTTTGCTATTTCACATATTATCAATATATGTCTTTAAAATATATTTTATTTCAAGCCTGAATACTCCCTCAAGCAACTTGTAGAGTATCACTAATAGTGTTCTAATTGTCAAGATAAGAAAAATCTACAGGTAGGTAAATAAATGTACCAGCTCATTCTTAGAAACACAATGGTAATTAAAAAAGAGAGATGAAGCAGGAAAAATAAATGTCAGATAGAATGTAATTGCCTAGGCAACATAGGATTCTGATCATGTAATCCTATCCCTGTCTCCTCAACATAAAGTGATACAATCACAAGAAATCCTCGTAGGAGTGTTTACAGCTACTTGTGGTAATTTTTCCACTTGTTAAATCTATTCTTTAGAAAAGTCTGAATTATAGCTTTAGAAACATGTAAGCAGTTGTGGAATCAAGTGAAAACAGTGCAATCCTATTGTCAAAATTAATGACACTGAATCACCAAAATAAAGAACTGTTCATGTTTTACATATTTTTATTATGCTTCATTGTGTTTCTACCTATATTAACATGCTGACAAGCTAAATACAAATACAGGGTATAATAAACAATACTTTTGCCAGGATATTTTATTTGAACTACTTACACTCCAGCATAGAGTGCGAAAACTATAGTAATATCAAGCACTTAAAACTCTTTCCTAAAAAATGCACGTATACTAGAAACCAAAGTACTGTTTTGATCAAAAAACCCCCTGACATTTGAACATATCAGTATTCGTTATATCATACATTGCTTTTCCTAATTTACTTTTAAGTTTAATATTTTTATGTTGCTCAGAAGAAACTGCCTTGTCTTTGTGGAGTAATTTATTAATCACTTTATTCATTAATCAAAAGTTGCAACAGAATCAGTGATCAGCTACCTGTGGGAATATAGGCTGTGCGTGCTCAAGCACCTAGGCATTTCCACAAGGACTGTTGATATGTGCATAAAAACAACTGAGAAAGGAGAAGAAAAAGCCTGAAACTCTCTCCCGTGTTAAGGACAAACACATGAGATGCATAAATCCGAAGCTACATTTTACAGCTTCCTTTTGGTCCTTGCTTATATAGAAGTCACCATTTGCACGGTCATCCAAATCTTCCATCTCTCCCCTTCTCCATCTCACTCCATCTCTCCATTTATTCAGCATCCTACATATGTCTGAGGTTTATTGTTTAGCTGGCTGCAAACAAGAGGGCACAAGTATTTCATAAGAATAAAAGCACTTGCTGAGAAAGTGGATAACTGGCAGCAGGAACAATTCAACTTACTTTTCTACTCTTCCCTAAGAACAATGCAAAAATTACAGAAAAGACAGAGATCTACAGTTGGTAGAGTATACAGGCACTCTCTTTTTTATCTGTCCATAGACATCTAATGCTTTGGCAGTCTTCCAAACATGCATATATAATACAGGGAACCACTTTTCTTGTAAAAAAAAGAAGTGTTTGCTGGCACAAATCTCAGACTTAGTTGGCTATCTTTTAAATCAGCAACCAAAGCTCAGCCCCTGCCCTACCATGGTGAATAAAGTGGTCTTTGTTACTCCAGCAGAGCTGAAAGGAAGAATTGAAACTTACTCTCTCCTCCCCCAGCTTCACTTAGATCAGAACTCCCTAATTAGACTTTTTTTTTCCTTTCTTGATATATTCTTTTCTGAATCATGAACATTTTTACTGAAATGATATTTGTTTGCCTGATTTTGTGTCTGAAAAAGAGTTAAAAAAAATAATGCTTCACTCAGATTTAACTGGATTGATGAGGTATCACTTTTTTTTTTTTTCATAGAATCATAGAATGTTTGGGGTTAGAAGGGACCCCTAGAGGTCATCTAGTCCAACCCCCCTGCAGTGAGCAGGGACACCGTTAATTAGATATGGCTGCTCAGAGCCCCGTCCAACCTGGCCTTGAATATTTCCAGGGATGGGGCCTCCACTACCTCTCTGGGCAACCCATTCCAGTGTTTCACTACCCTAAAACCTACTTTTTTTCTAAGTAGTTTAATAAATAATAATCAGAAGCTATTGCTTATCAGAAGGCAGTTCAGATTGTGAACTTCGATTGTGGTCTCAGGCCCTAGGAAACAGGTTTTCACAAATCACACACAAATCCTTTGCAAATGGTACTTGTTAGCTTCTTTCAACTGGGAGCCTGAATGGATATGGAAATGATCAGGCCAAAGCAACGCAGACCTATGCGGAGTCCATGTATTTATAAATGTCAGAAGGTTACTGAGCCCAAAAACAGCCTTCCAGCCTGTCATGTAGTTTCCCTGATATCAAGCTAAACAAAATACAATGCCTGTAGAAACATGAGTCACATGGATTATTAGTGACTCTTTATCAGGTTTTGTGTTGCTTTTTTGCATTAATTATTCTTAATTCTAATTGCTCCCTAATCTAATATAAATAACATCAGTTATCCCTGGAGTCCTCCAAATGATATGATAATTGTCTTTGTCTGTGAGAAAAGTACCACAGGCAAAGAGTGGCTCCAGGTACCAAAGGCTACAAATGTGGAGGTCAGCTGCATAAATGTATACTCAGCTCTATAACTGTGTATAACTTCAATCGATGCTTGCTGTTAAAGCAGAGCTGGCATCAAAACTAGCTTGTACCAATCATATTAGTTCCCCTTACTATTACCTTGGCCATTGTGACAGGATGGCCCACGGATGCCATCCTGTTGTAAACAGCAGTCTCTACCTGGACTGCAAATTCAGTCCTTCCCAGTGTTGCCTGCTCTCCATATTGGACTAAAATTAATACACAGTCTCAGTACAGGGCTAACAAAGGAAAGGTATTGACTTATGTGTTAGGCCATTGAAATATAATCACCCCAGATAATAAAGAAGCCTCAGCCGAGGAGAGCTGGTTTATTAGCGCGGAGGTTGCCTGGTAACAGGCGTTTGGCATTTGATGAAAGCTGATCAGGGAGTCGCGCTGAAGAAGATTGGATCATTATAAAAGAACAGCAATTTGCCCTTATGGCTCAAGTTGAGGGATCTAATACAGAAAATGTCTACCGAGATAAGAGGTAACTCTATTTTTTTATCAGTGTAGAAGGAGAAAATTCTCTTTTTACAGCATCTTGCAGGGAAATGACTGTGCTAGAGTACTCTGGGGCTCTGGGCAGAGCCTCCAGGGGCTGTCCTGGTGCCTCCTGGGTTGCTCTGGGCACTACATCGATGCACCTTCCAGTTTTCTGATGCTCTGTGGTGTCTTCTGCTTTTTTTGTCAAGCAAAAGTAACTAGTAATTTAGAAGCCCTGCACCATACCTAAAATGGTCATTTTAATGATAAAGCGTAACTCATAGGGCTCTGATCTTTACTCAGACTCTAAGGGGAGAGGGGTTAAAAGTGTAGGCGATGCTAGACTGTGCTTCGTACACCTAAAACTGTAGGTTCCTGTACCCAAAGATCTGACTGAATATTTCAGAATAAAAGGCGATCTTGCTCATATAGGAGACTTCCATGTCACCAGTGACTAGACCCCCCCCAGCAACTATTTAATAGGCAACAAGCAGGAGCTGCTCCGTCAGTTGCTGTCACGAGGCCCCATATTCTAGGCTAGGTGAATGCTTTCCAAACAGGGAACTGTTTTTTTCACCTTCCAAAGGCCCCTGCAGTATGATTTACATTCTGTTACACTACAATTCAGGAGAGTTATAAATAGAGCAAAGGACAAGACCCAGATAGCGGACATAGCTACAGTGAAATTTAGACAGAATGTTTAGGAAAATAATTTTTTAAAAAAAGGGGAGAAAGGAAGCATAAACTTCTTAGGATGCTGAAATTCTTTGTTATCTGACATTAGCTGACATAACCTTTTATAAGAAGTTAAAACTATTTTGGTGTCTGGAAATACTGCTCTCTGGAGAGCCTAGTTATTCCCTAAAACTGTTTGGGATTGTACAAGTAAGTATTCGAGTATCTGGTGAAAGAGCTGACTTAGCCAACTACATCAAGATCACAGTTGCTCTATCCTCCTTCTTGGCCGTATTACAAAAGAAAAATAAAAGTGATGTAGTAACTAAGCCCTGGGCAGGTTTTGACAAAAGCAAGTAGCTGCAGCCCTGACTGGGAAATCCAAGTCTGTGAAAGACAGAAATGTGTCTCATCGGCTGACTTTGGCTGTTCCCAAAACACACAAGCTCTTCTTCCTATTCCTCCTTCTCTGCTCCTAGCCATGCTGCCAGACCACCTCCCTCACACCGGCCTCAGTTTTCACTTAAGTCCATCATTAGCTACTTCAACTCACTGAATTCAAGGAAAACTGTCCTTCTTTTCTTGCTGGCTTAGTTTTCTTTTAGGATAGTGAATGAAACCAGCTCTCAGAGGAGCCTGATGAGCTACAGAGTAGAGAAAATGTGCATAACAGGAGTGGAGAAAAGACCAGGAGAAAAGGACAGTTTTCCTTTTGCCACAAATAAGCTGTTTTGACTGCCTTACCTCATGTCAGGTAACTTTATTCTGGATATTCTGGCTAACAGATCAACTCCTCCAGCTGAGTTTATCCAATTTCTACTCTTAATCCTCCTTAGTCAGAACTGTGATTTCCATTCAAAAGGCAGATGCCTAACTTCTAAGCACATCACTGCTTGCTTACTGACAACATATCTTTACTGCGTCTTAAAATGAATACAAAAAAAACCCAATAAAAAATTCTAAAGATATTCACTCAAGGAATTCTGCAGTGTTGTCCAAATTTTGAGCAAATGAGTTTTAGTCATAGAGATGTCAAAGAAATCACGTTAGACTTGGAACTTGGGCTGTTGCACTGAATGGTGATATATTTCATGTATGATAGCAGCAACTTGATGACAGGGTTACCAAAAGCCCTTGATGCAGAGGCAATTAAATGAGACAGTCAAGGCTCTGCCAACACCCTTTGCAGTAAGAGCCACTCACCCCCACACAATACTTTGTGCGAATGTCATGACAGAAAATTAATTTCAGATTTTGTATCCAGCCAATAACTCTTGTGGAAGCTTTTTTTTTTTTCCTGAGAATGTGACTTTGGCCAAGGCTTCTATGGTAAAAAGGAAGAATGCAAGGGTTTTTTTCTGAAAGTATATTTATCCCATCTTCTGCTCCTCACAAGGATTTCAAAGACCCAGTGAGTTCTTCTGCCTAATTTGAAGTAAATATCTTACTTAAATTTAAGAAATGTGTTGATTTGTCTGCTTTTTGTGAGCCAAGGGAGAGATGAAATTTTATTTGGAATATTCTTCTCATGTTAGTCTCTCTATAAAAATCCTTCATTTCAATGACTGAATGAGAGCGTGTCTTGTGGGTACGTAGTAAAGTCTGGAACAGAAATCCTCCTAAGTTTCTATTTTATTAACATAATAACTTTACTTATTCAGGAATTGTTTTTCAAAGTTACTGAGGCATTTGAAAATGCAGATAGACCACAGTGGGATTGACAAATGCCCTTGAACAGTCTGAGTTTCTACTTCAATGCTGTATCTAACGTGTCTGAGAAAAGTGCTTACCTGCATCCTTAAGCATCTGACTTTTACATTTTTGAAAACTGGTCCTCTGTTTTAGACTTCGAGCATGTTCTAAGTGTATTTCACTTCATGTGTTTCTCAGGTAGCTATGCACTGCTATGCCCAGTGTATGTGCCACAGTGCATGTTGTGAGTCTACTTTGCAAACAGCACAAACAATGGAAACAAAGCAGCTCATGTTTCCCATAGTTCTTCAGGGGGGTTGCGCTCTCTTTTCGCTGAGTTCCTATACTGTTTATAGTTAAAGTCTATGAAAACACTATAAGCAAATAATAGTTGTTGATTTTTATGTGGATATTCCACAACAAAAATGGGATTTAAACAATCTGCTGAGGATGTTTATGTGCATGAACCATTTCTTTTAGGGTAGAATAATATTTAAAGCATTTAATTTTTTATGCCCAGAGCTACAAATTTAGGATCACCTGTTTCTATAAATCTTCTGACATTTAGTGGATACAGATGATGAGATGTTCAACCATCTGTTGCTTCTTGAAGACAAGTATCTCTGGATGTCTTCTTTGGAAGAAGAATGTTTTCTGTATCCAGTTCTGACTTCCCATACCCCACAGACACCTTTACCATATCCCATGAATACCAGCCTAGTAGCTTTTATGACGGTGGATCCTCTGAGGCCTTTTAAAATGCTGTATCCTTCAGCATGACATGTCTCTGTATGTGTAGCTAAGGAAAATGCATATGCTGGTTTTTGGTCACCTTGAGAGCTTTTCAATATGCTGGAAAAAACTCTCAGCCAAGTTCTGAACTGCAGGAGAAACCTACAGGTTTACAGAAGTTGTTAATCAAGCATTTTCTTTGTAAAACTAAGATTTGCTCCTTGGCTTTATTTTCAGTTAACTGCATTTCCAGAAGATGAGCAAAATGACTAGAAGTTTGTGCATATGTATTATGTTCATATCTGGTTGTGTAAAATGCATCACTTTGTGTGAAACTGAAACTGAAAGGGCTAAAGCAATAAGGAAAAAGAGACAAGAGACTACTATATGCATAATTAGTGATCTTGTATCTGGTATACTGTATGCTGCTCTGAAGTCTGATCTGTAGAAGAATATTGGAAAATTGGACAGGGTTTAGAGAAATGCTGCAAGAATAACTTCAGAGCCGTAAAAAGAAAATCAGATGAAAATGTTGAGGAATGCCACCTAAAGGATGACTTGATCATGCTCTATAGGAGGATAAAGTAGAGGTCTCTGTGGTCTTTGACGGTCATGAGAGACAAATTTTTTCTAGAAATGAAGTGTATACCTGGAATAGAGATTGTAGTTTATCACTGTGATGAAGTGGGTTCTGATGAGGATGACGTGGTTTTAACTTTTGTTTCTCTAAAGCATACTCTAGTTAAGCAGCTAAGTATTAGAATCTACGCAGGAGCAACAGATAAATACTATTCCCTTTCCTCTGCAAAAGTTATGCAAAATGAACCTGTGGATCCCTTCTGGCTCCCTAATAAACATCAGGGGCAATTCAGTTCAACATCAGACAACTAACAGTGTGTGTTGTATATATTATTAACAAAATAAGGACCATTATATGTTATTACCCTTGTAATAATCAAAAAAGACAAATTCAGTAATGATGTGTCAACATTCATGCATCCTTTTTCAAAAGATATCCATCTTACCATTTCAAATCCACTGAATTAAATTTTTCAATTCAGTGACAAAATAAATACTGTTTCTTTCAAATATGTAGAACTTTTACATGTTATAATGTCTATAAATATGCTAATTTTAAGCCATCATGATCTGGATTTTGATCTCCCTACATGTTAATTCTGAAGACGTCTTATTTTTCTACCTTTCGCACAGCATATTGTCAATATGCTGAAATATTTTACAGATAAAATTAAGTAATGTACATAAAAAACTAAAATGTTTCACAGAACAAAGAAAAAATATGGTGAATTCCTCTTGAAAAACTCCCTACATCTCATCTCACCTGCCTTCTATACTATCAAAAAAGCTTCATGACTTTCCCACGGATCTTTAGATTTGCAAGAGTTTTCAGGGGAAGTCAGGACTGCCTATAACCAAGGCTCTGGCCCATCTACATAGGTTCAGATGATTTCATGTATGCTTTATGGTAAAAGAGAATACCTCTGCAGGCAGCTGCCGCTCAGGTTCTTAATGAAATACAGTTTTGAATTTTCTCTCCTATGGCACATGCTCATTTATTGGCCCAGCCATCACCCTTGGTATTGAAAAAAAATGCCTTGGACATTATCGTTTAGGAGATGGAAACAAAAACTGAGGTGTGAAAGATGTTCTAGTCTGAGTAGATAGAGGAGAGCTGAAATAATCCAGAGCCATTATAGCATCCTCCTTTGCCTGTTTAGTAATACTGTATCATAATGCCATGCACTGTAAAGATGCTCCTGTTTTCTACTGAGAGAGGTAGCTGCATTTCAGTGATGCATGAAGTAATTCATCTATGTAGCTTATAAAGCACTTAGAGTTCCTTTGGGATAAAAAGCACTTCAAAATGTAAGGTATTAGTATTTCTTATGTGTTTAAGTTGTCAAATCTTCTTACTTTCTTACCACTCAAATCAGCTTTAAAATTCACTTTAGCAGTGAAACCCACAAACGCTAATTCACTTCAATTAAAAATCTATCACTTTTTCTAATGGAGGCAGGTGCTTGGGTAGAATACCCCCCTGAATCTTACTGATGCAATATGTTGCGGTGGGCCAGCTTTCCCTGCCATTTTTACCCATGTGCAGGAGGAGCAAGAAGTTCTTCTGACTGACTCACGATCTAAAAATCCTTTTGCTGGGGTCAAAAAAACATTTGGGTTTGTCTGCCTTTCTTCTTCAGGATTTGCTACCAGAACGATAATGAACATATGCAAGGATTCGTTCTGCACATGCTTTCTTTCCCCTGTTCCTCCTCACTCTCCTCCCACTCTGCAAGGTTTCACTAAGTATAGGATGCCACAAATGCAGTTTTCTTATCCTTTACCCAAATGCCATTTCAGTAATTCTTACATTGCTGAAGAAAGCTTGTACAAGATTTTCTAGTTAAGTGCTTTAGTATGATGGGACTGTGGCTGACATTTATCAGCACCTTCTGTGATTTAAAAGGAAGCAGAAGTGCTGGGGGGGCGGGGGGGAAATTAGTCATGTGCCCTCACTGAAGCTGTAGGGCTAAAGTTGGAATGGGGCTGGATACGGGTAGCAATTGGAGCACCACAATGAAAATAATTTTCTAGACATTATTAAGTGATTTTGTGAAATATTGTTTCATTGTAAATTGTTCAGTAAAGTCAGACTGAAAGAAGCTTATTATTAAACAAGACAAAATTCAAAAAAATTACAATAATTAATTCTTTAATTTATAAATTTGTTGAGATTCAAAAGACTATGCTTCAGAAAATGCATACTACAGACTAATAGCTTTTTTGACTGCTAAAACTGCAAGTCACCATGGCTTAGAATGCAGCTGTAATAGCATGATCTGAAGATACACTTCTCAGATGTAGCCAACAATTTGCATGTTAAGCATCCTAAGAACATGAAACTATTTGGTCAATAATCCATATTCTTTAAGATTTATTTCTCTTTTAATTAATACCGAAGCTTCAGTTGTAAAAAAAGAACACCTAATGATGTACTCTGAGTCTTAATGAAGGACCATCATGTGCATTACCCCAGCATAAAATAGTGAGTTAACGACAGGGATTTAGCTTTAACTCTGAATTTCTTGGCTTTTTCAGGCTTAAACAAGACCCTTAATGTTACTTTAATGTAGTTTTTGGTGGTATAATTCTTCTTAATTCTGTCCATTGCAGTCCTTTGATACTTTATGAATTACTTATCTCACATTAATAAGGCTTAACATGGCGTATTAACCTCCTATACATTCCTAATTAGTTTTTAATGAATTTTAGTTTCCTTGTTAGAAAAAGAGCTAGCTAGCTAACTACCACAAATTTAATCTCCATTACTGGAGCATAAGACAACCACCCCTGGGGATGCATGTCCTTGAGATTTTCACGTTAAACAAGCAGCTTTATAAAAGAGTCAAGGAAACTTAATACGTGTGTCTCGGCTTATCCCCTCAACTTTGATGGTGTAATGAGTCCTGAACTATTTATAACTAGTGACACAATACACTATATCAGCTTTAAGAGATTTCTATAATATGTTAAGATACTACAAAAATTTAAAAGGCCAAATTGCTATCCACCTGCCAGCCTGATACACTGGAGTAGGAAGGGAGGAAAAGATGAATTAGTGCATTTTCTAATACATACTTTAGTTCAACAATAGCAACAATCATGATATTATATGTAATGGAAAATATCATTTCCTTCTTTGACATGTTAATCATACTTTTTTCCCAGACCAGTTTTTTATGTGGCTGAATTTCAATAAATGTATGTATAAGCTATAATTATTTCTTGTGCATAATACCAACAAACATGTTGCAAGTAACTATTTTGCAAGGGAGTTACAGGAATACAGCTACAAGGTTACAAAAGGGGTTTTTTTTCTGTTTTGGCAGTGCTTTAAATAAATATAAATGCGAATAAAACTTATGAACTAGTACATAGGGATAAGTAAATCAAAAAAGAGCAGCATCTCATTATGAACTGCAGCAGTAGCTCAGTAATAATTACAGAAAGGTTTTCACTGGCAGTACAGAGGATGCTGCTGAAGCAACGCTCAGTGCTGGGATCAAGTCAGAAAACCACAAGCTCTCTAAGCCCTTTGGCTCTATTGGAAGGGTGCTACAAGGAGGATGTTCTTCATGCTGGTTCTTCAGTTTCAGGATTTGATTTCTTTATTGATTTACCAAATCCCAATAATTTTGCATTTAGCATCTACTGCAGGAGTGATTTGTCAGTCCCTTACACATCTCCTGCAGGGCTGGGGGAGAAGGTGTGGCCCTCTGGGGTTGGTGTAGGAGGTCTGCAGTGGAGGGTTCAATTCCTCACACGCTTGTCTTCCCTGACATTGTTCTACTGAGCACACAGGCATTCTTAGTGTTGGATGCATGATATTTTAGAATAGGAAAACATCTGAAGAGCTACAGTTGAGTGAACAATGTTAAAGTGGTAGGCTGCAATTGCATGTGTTGGACAGTTTTCTAAGTGCAAGTAAATGTTTCCTTAAAATAACACAAACTGTATTTGGTTCATTTCTTTTTGTCAATAAACAGGAGCAAAAAAGAAATTATAGTGTCCCAGAGAGTGAAAATATATACGTGTACGAATACATGTTATTAAAACATTTTAAATGCAGAAATCCAGTATGAAATACAATTCAAATTCATTTAAACAATATTGTTCTGAATTCTGAAATCCTTTCCATAGTGTTTTTACATATTTTCAAACAGAGGAAGATTATCCATATGTAATGCTCATCATTCATAATGGGGGATAGTCACTATGCTAGGCAAAAACAGATAGCTGAGCATTTTAACAGCTGAATTTCCAGACCAAAACCACATCTTCTTCTCTGCAGATCAAGATGAGCATGGAACTGTTCCTATGCTGTAGATCTTAGTGGGGCAAAGGCCTGGCACAGTAGACTCTGCATCACCACTGAATTTCCCTCATTAATTTTCTACTTAAAAATCACTGTAATAGATACAGAGTTATCATGCATTCATTAATTACACTGTACATTGCATGTTGCATGTTGAGACCTATCACTGTGTAACAGCTGATGGGAAACAGAACAGTTGAAAATGAAAGACTGTCCAAATCCATGAAATGCTAGAGGCAACTTACTCACTGAGCCTGACACACAAAGTACAGACACCGTATACAGATGTGGTTTAGCTGGGTTCACAACCTTATTAACTTAATTCATCTAGGGGTTAGCAAGCAATAACTTCTACAGTGCAAATCATCAATCCTCTCCATTAGAGGCTGTCATCAGCCCATGACCCAGCCTCAGCCAGCATGAGGCTCTCCTGCTCTCACTTTGTGTGATGGTTCAGGGGAAAGGGAGTGCCTTCTTCATTACACAGAAAAGCAGCAGCTGTTGGAAAGTGCTCCTTTTCCCTAAATCCAGGATCAGGTGGTCAGGGCTAGCTTTAAATATATAAGTATACAATTCTGATTGAACAGCATACAGATTTTTTTGGCAGGAAGAACGGGAATTACAAAAATGCTTTTCTGCAGCTGCACAGGTAGATGGCTATCCCTCATTCCTGTTGCTGAGTACTTTCAGGGAATTCCTACTGGAACTGACCACTAGCTTGATTGGTGAATGATCATACTGGGTTTCAGTCCTTATAAAGTGTGTATGCACACACTAACTTTGCATCTGCAACCACATAATTCTATGGAGACAAACCAAGTTGATCCGTTATTCAGCTTAATGTTATGTTTACTCATGACCCTGAGATGTAGATGCCTTATTACATTTCAAATAAGTCTTAACAGAATTTTTTTCTCACTCCTAAACATGCTATTTCTGTAAAGCACACAGCAGCCTCTGCAAAGGACTATGTTAACTTCTTGCAATTATTACATTACAGTGAATTATGATACTTCTGTGGTACTACTTTTTTCCTTGACTATCACAGCTGAATTAGCCAAATAGACATTCTTTCAAACTATATCATGTGTTCATTTTAAAAGTCTAATCCAGCACTACAGTTATTCATAAATGTGGGTGCAAGAGCACCACTAAAAATGTAAAACTGAAATATCTGGTTTTTTACAAAATGGCAGCAAAAGCTTCGAACACTCAAATTGTCATTGCAGCTTTTGGCAAGTCTTTCAGCAAATATTGATCTTTTGAGATTTTACAGGCTTTCAAAAATATGACAAAATCTTTAGCATTGAGATCATTCAAACTGTCTTCTATTGAATACATTTATCACTGACAAATGTGAGAAAATTGTCTAATAAATGTTATATGAAAAGATAAGAAGCAAAAGAAACAAAAGTAGGACATTGCCATGTGAATAGTCATTCATACTGAATACATTTAAGACAATTTCCTACAAGACAGGAAGGCTGAGGGTATTGCTACAGTCAGTAGGTGTGGACTGTCCATCAAAGCTTATTTTCAAGGACAGAATACATTAAAAGTTGTATTGGAGATTATTGATCCAACTTTGATCTTAGCTTTGCTTTGACTGGTGTGTATATGTAATAGACAACCTTCACAGGTGCCTTTTACCCTAGATAATTCTATCATTTTCTGAAGGACTGCAAAGAGGAAGATAAAAGGAATGAAGAAGGAAAGAAGGAAAAGTAGACTATGAAAGGAGGAGTTGGTTTCAGGTAACAAGCTTTTCAGTCAGAATGTATAGCTAGTTGGCAGGTAATAAGGATGTTCAAGGGGAAAGAATGAAGAGATAATAGCTTGATGATGTCAGTGATCTCCAAGACGTGTATAGCAGTTTCTTCAGTATCTGCTTCTATTAGTCTCAGCTTCAGCCTTGCTCTCCACCCTAAATTTCTTTGTCTCTTGAGTTCTTAGTGTCTGTAGGGAATTTTCCTGTCATTGAGGTGATTACTGTTGTTTGCAGATTCTTCTCTCAACAGTTTCAGGATGACATGAACCATTTAATGGCTTGAATGTTATTCAAATTAGTTCTTGACATGACACTTGAGTCTGCATGAGATTATTTAGGTTAAGGTTAGTGATTCAATGCTAAAATCAGCAACACAGATTCTATTCTTCAGACTGTCTAAGGATGTGATTTTACCTTTTGCTAAGTATCTTTTTTTTTCTCTAGTATGTGATATAGTGACTTTCTCCAGTTGGTATTTTTCTCATCTTGATCCATACAATCCTGTGCTGATTATAGCTGCATATTTGTGATATGGCCAGATTTGTTTCCTTTGGTGAAGCTGAATTACTCAATGATGGCATGCCCCTTTTTGCTTTGCTCCGCCACAATCATGTACACATCAATCTTGAACCACAGATAAGAAAGGTTGCTGATTTATAGCAAAGGTCATGGTATATTCAAGATCCGTTGATCCCACCTGAGGAATAGCTAGGTGCATACTCCCATTCAAGAAATGATGGTTAATCTCCATCCCTGTTTGCAGCTAGTCGGTCTTCGCAGTACCATCATAACACTAATATTTAGCAGATTGGAGACAGATTTTACACTGCTGAATAGTCCAGTGATCTGTTTCCAAAAGTGATGAACAGAATAGGATGGTTGGAAAGGCTTCTGTGCACAATCCCACTGTGTACACTGCTCAGTCCTTTGCCAGTTTTGCCAGTAGGCTCCTAAACTTGCATGTCTGAAATGTTTAAGGAAGATTGCAATTCATGTTTATTCATGTTTCTTTTTCAAAAGGTTTTAGATAACATGGACTGAAATCATAGATTCAAAGCAAATCTGGATGCAGTAGTTTAGAACTATGGGGTGGTGTTTTCTGGGATTTGTTTGGTTTTGGTTTTGTTTATTTCAGACAAATAAAAAAAAAGAAACACTGGAAGTGCAAAACCAAAATATGCACCTTGAAGAAAACAGCATGTATTTATGCTACCAAAGCTGAATAGTTCAGGCATTGAAAGTTTATAAAGACATTTTGCTCTTGAAAATCTCCTTAAAATAAAATAGTTTCACCTCATTTTGAAATAAAGGTGTATGCCACCAACATTATTAAAAAGGAGAAAGAGAGGAAGGGAGGGACTGGTATAGAAATAACTGAAAATTAATTAATAGAAATGCATTTAAAAAACCAAACCAAAACAACCTCCACCCAAAAATCCCCCAAATTAGTCTGAAAGAATCAGAAAAAGGAAAGGCCTTGCCTTCTTCTTATTTAGCATATTCAACTTCTTGGCAAAGGATTTACACAGTAATCTGCATTTCTAATACAGACAACTGACAAGAACCTTCCTATATTACTATAAAGATTTCCTATATAGAGAGGCAGTTTTCCTCCTCCCCACCCCTACCAAATAAACAAATTAAAGTTTAAGTAGAGTACTCATTACCCATAGAAACATCTTTATACTGGAAAACTACTATACAATATATCATTGCTGGTGAAGCTTACAAATAGTTATTTGGTTACCTAGATATTTAACGTTTTAATTTACTTGAAAGCTTGTCATCTGGGAAAAGGCTCTGAGTATTTTTAGAGGGGGGTAATTAATGACCATTGGAATAAATTACTGGTCCCAGTAATTAATGGCCACTGGAATGTGATCCCTATGTAGTAAATCACAGGACAAGTCTGCATGTTGCATACAGCTTTTTTATCCTGCAAACAAGAATGGAAATGGATCTGTAAAATGCAAAATTTTTGTTTTACCCTGTAATAATGCAAAGAATAATGCACATGAACTTCACATTCAAGCATATGTGTTGTTTTATATATATTTTAAATAATTCTCAGATAATCTCTTGAATATGTATCTCTTGTCTTCTTTAAGTTATTACCTGTAGTATTCTCAGAAAGACCAAGAACCTGAGTCAGAGAAAAGGAATGCTCTACGTGATTCACTGCTTTGATTCACTTTTTTTAGCCAGTAGGCTCCACTTACTAAGATACATTCATATCAGCCTAAAAAGCTTTCTTCCTTTTCAAAAAATATGTTTATATAAATTATTTATGAACCATTACCATTACACCATAACTTGCACTGATTTTCATCCTGTTCAGCTGTATGACCAAGTATATTTTAAGAATTACAGGCAATCATAGTTTGAGGTCCAATCCCATCCCAAATATATGGGATTTTCAGATCTTTAGTGAAAAGCTAGTTCCACATCAGGTTGACCTATTGAGTCAAACTGTCAGTATGATTCTTCAAAGGATAGAGAAAGAAAGAGTAGCTCAAAGCAAGTGATTTCTATGTCATGAGCTCTCATTAACTCAGCTTTTTCAACCATAGGTACCAGACAGTACTGTAGTGTAGACCACTGCAGCTATTAAAACTTTCCTTAATTGCTGAATTTCAGGGTAATTTAAAGGTATAGCAACATGGCCTGAATGGAATTGTCGCCTAGACAGTCCCTTTAAAACTATTTCTTGAACTAATGCTCAGTCAGGTATGAACTGTCCTTGTCAGCATTTTTAATTTAGAAGAAACTGAATTATTTATTACTTTTGCACCAAACAGTATTCATTTTATTATTTTTGGAATTTAGAAAATTGCCTATTTCAGAATATCAATGTCAGTGTTATGGATCAAATCTTGCGTTCCTCTTTCAAAACTTTACCTGAAGAAAATAGGTGGGATCTAATTTAGCTGGAACTTCAGCTGTATCTTAAATTATTTGATTTAAGAATATAAAAGGGGGTATTCTGTTTGCCTAATCCAATGGTCTAAATTCCATAGGCAGTCAGAGGAGAAGCCCAGAAAAATTTATGATTGTAGATTTAAGATTCAAGTACCATTTGGGTATCTCCAGAAATAAGCCCAGCCCACTAAACTGAGGGACCAGCTTACTCAAACATGAGCACAGACAGTCAATAGGAGGTTTTCCAGCCTCTTGAAATCCAATCTGTCTGATCATAGCCTGACCTATGGCGCTGGATACCCTGGGGTCTATCCTATAATTGTAGATTAAAAAGACATCTTCCATTTTTCTTAAGTACTTAAACACAAGCCCATGGGACTCCTTCGCTAGAGCTTGCACTCTCCTTCTTTCTTGTTGAAACTAAAGCAATGTGCAACCAAGAATACAAGAATCATAGGTCCAGACACAGTATGCCACAAGCTGGTCTGCATCTTTATCTAGGGGTAAGAGTAATCACCAAGGGAGCAGATATGTTCAGGTATTCTATTCTCCAAAAGGCTATATATCTCACAATATTAAATATAAAACAAAAAAACCTAGATCTATGAGAAGCATTTTCCCTGAGCAGAGTTGTATCAATCAATTATAGGTATACATGCAATTTCCAGCCCTGAAACCTGGGCAGATAAACTGATACCTTGGATTTTGAAGTTGTCAGCAGGGTTTAGGTAGCATTGCCAGCTAATGCCAACACAAGCTGAAGGGTGAGACTGTAATTCAGGATCGTATATTCATATTAATATCACAGCTATCTTTTTTTAAATACCAAAACAAAGGTTCTATCTTCTGTGTTACAGGCAATGAAAAAAACATTTACATGCAGCCCAAAGGGAACCTGATGGAAGAATGGAGATAAGGATAATAGGAAGGATTAGCAAGTAATACCGTATCATTAGTTGATTAGAAAGTCAAAAGAAAAGGGGAATGGGTTTAGATTTCAGGTCACAGAGAAGGAGATTAGTAAGGGGAGTAATTGTTGACCTTCATTCATAAGTTATGCCCCTTTTTTGAGGGAGAAAACTCCATATATGCATCAGTACTTGTAATCATGAAAAAGGATATTAATGCCATTATTTTCTGTACCTGATGGTCAGCATGTACCAATAAAGCATGAAAGACTGAGTGAGACTATTTATTGAGGATCTAATTTAATACCTATATGGCAGTGAATAGCTGAGTTTGTGATCAATCTCACAAGTGGGATAAAATTCAGAAGTATTTTGGTAAGTGCAGCAGAAACAGAAATTAGCCTATTGTTGCAAGAAGGCTTAATTTTCATTATGTATAATGAGGAAAATCCAAACAATTTTTTTAGAGAAAAATCTAATTCTAATGGTGTAAGAAAATAATGACACTAAAGGTAACAATGTAAACAAGTAATTTTATATTTGAACCAATTAAAAACATAATATACAGTCAACCCTCAATTAGGAATCTGGTTAACAATGCATGTTAAGAGCTGTTTTTTTCCATGTGATTTAAAGAAGGACCTTATCTAGTTGACATGATTTAGCTTATACTGACATGAATCCATATTCATTACTTCCTTTATTCAGTCTGAGACCATGGCAACAAAGGTAAGTCTTGAGCCAACTCTAATTCAGTAGGAGATGGAAAATCTGTGGTTTGAGCTCGATACTTCTTGGGTTTAATGCTGTCGGTAGCAATGACTTCTCTTTACTTTGACTGGAAAGAGGCTAATCACAATAAAGGTGCTACAAGACAGCAGAGTGGCCACTGCTATGTAAAGCACTGAGGCTACCTGGGACTCCTGGAAAGCATCTACAGTAACAAAATAAACAGGAACTGCACCAACTAAAAAAGTGCATTCCCATGATTAACCATACTGTCATACTGACAGCACCAACCCTGGTACTGTTTTGCTTCAACCCAAATAACGGCCTGTCTTGGGTCAGGAGACATTTGCATTGTGTAGTGTTGATGCACCCACCATGTTTTGCAGAGTAAGAGACTTACCTATATGAACATGAGAAGTGCCATGCCAGTCAGCCTTGGGGGCAGAGAAAGGCTCCTCCCCTCCTTGGTGGTATAGATACAGTGCTACAGGGAACTTTCCTTCACAGTTCATAAAACAAGATCTCCAAAAAGTGCCATAAAGATGAACAAGTAGGAAGCATGATTCATGACTAGTATAGTGTCTCCTGCGTCTATTACCATGACCTTGGTAATTTTGGTCTTAAGATACAGCAAAAGTCCAGATAAACTGTCTAATGCTTCAGTAGTTATGTCTAAGTTGCACAAAGTGTGCAAAGTGCTGATTCATATATATGCAATATATGCAAAAGAAAAGGCATCAGCCTGCATCCATCATGCTATAAAAAATATCAAAAGAACCTCAGATACCCATAGAAGTTTAATGCAAAATTGGAACTCAACCAGCCTGTGTTTCAGTATAATTTTGCACAGCCATGAACTGTTTGGTGTCTGTGATCACACCACAGTTGTGTTGAAAAGCGCTGCTGTAGAATGGCAGCTTTGTTTCTTCTACTGGACACTTAGCACCTATTTAGGCTGAAATTTAAAATCAAAAGATAACATTAAAATAAAAACAACAAATCACCTTTCAATGAAGAAATCTTAACAACCATCCCACTGTTTACATTTTTTTTTTTTTTAGTTTTTGTAAAATTCTATAAATTATTCTATTTAAAATTAAAAAAAAACCATCATGGAACAAAATTCTTGAAATCATTATAATTTAAATATTTCTCTTTTTCTATCTTTAGATGTCAGCTTCTTTTAAATTTGAGGGGGATTAAAAATACTTTTATAAGCAACCAAATATATCAAAATATTATCATTATTTATGTGGATTTATCAAAGTATAAACACTTTCTTGCAATCACATAGAAATATGTATTCTTTAGTTTTGTGTATTTGCAGTTAAGCTAAAAAGACCTGACTAGTTATTGCTTCAAAACTGCTTTTGTAAATCAATTTCATAACTTAATTTGAGGAAAAATCCAATGAACCAATGGAATTTTAACATCAGAGGCTCAAATAGATTTCTTCCCCTACTGTTTAAGCATTTTCAATGGTAAACATCTGAACTTATGCTCCAGATTAATTAGCTTCTTTTGTAGCATCTTGATTAGCTTTAGATTGACAACAATTTACAAATTTTTCCTTATTCCATTATCTTTCATACTGGACATTTATTTTTCTATTTTATTGTTTTCACAGAGAAGTTTTTTGAGATGGTTCAAATATTATTCTCTATGTCTGTAGACTGTTTTTTATTTTAAGATACTTCTTTTCTTTCCACTAAATTTCTTTCTTCTTCAGACTTCCTACTGTAAAGTATTATCTGTAACAACATCCTTTAAACCACTATCCATTGGTGCAGCTGATGGGAACCATCAATAATGTAGCTGTCATACATCAAACTAATTAAGTCACACCTGAAGAACTCTGAATGAGATAGCAACCTGCTTTTCTTCTATTATGATGTCACTTGGCTTGCTAGTTCCACTTTAATAGTTATATTTCTCTATTCTTGAATTAGAAGAATTGTGTCTTTTTTATTAATAATATGTATTATTAAATCCTAACAACGTATGGAACACTTTACAAGACTAAAACCAAAGTTACTCTGTTCTGTGGCCCTGAACTTTACATTGAGAGAACATGGTAGATCCTAGCTGAAATAAAATTCAGGAGTCTAAAAGGAAGAAAGGAAAAAAAAAAAAAAAGGAAAACACATTTCAGAAAACAAGAAAGTGGGAACATGTAGAAGAAGAAATTATTCTTTGTAGATACCAAAAGAACATTCAAAGAACAGTGATTCCACATAAGCTTTATATAAATCTGAATATTTCATTCACCATCAAACCACATGAATAAAGCTCAGCATCCCTTGGTCCTTGCCCTGAATCACTAAGGATAGGATTCATATAATCTAACTTTAAAAGGCTACACTGTAGAAAGCTGCATCCCATCTTCCCAACCTAGGACTCCTTTACATTCAGGGAAGAGAAATAGGCTATTCTAAAGTGCAATTCATCTTAGCTACTTTACATGCCTGTTTTGGAAAAACTGCACTTTAGAATTAAAGGCTGACCACATGATCTTTCAAGGTCCCTTACAACCTGGACTGTTCCATGACTCTATGATTCTATAAATTTACCCTTTTTCTGTAAGACATTGACAATGAAAGAGGTGCAGAAGATCAAGCTGGACCTTTGAACTGAAGAAATCAATCTCGTTCTGCATACATAAATACCACCTAACAGACAAATTCTGTCACTTGTTTTCTTTTGTACATTCCTTTGAATACTTAAAAGTAGCCCTACTCTAGAAAGCATACTTAAATATGACCAAAATAATCCATCATAATTTTGGAAAAATTTTGATTTTCCTCCTGAAAGGAGGCTGTATTGAGGTGGCATCAGTCTCTTTTCCCACGTAACAAGTGATAGAATGAGAGGAAATGGCCTCAAATTGTGCCAGAGGAGGTTTAGATTGGATATTAGGAAAAATTTTTTCACCAAAAGGGTTTTCAAGCATTGGAACGGGCTGCCCAGGGAAGTGGTTGAGTCCCCATCCCTGGAGGTATTTAAAAGATGGGTAGATGTGGAGTTTAGGAGCATGGCTTAGTGGTGGACTTAGCAGTGTTAGGTTAACGGTTGGACTCAATGAACTTAAGGGTCTATTCCAACCCAAATAATTCTGTGATTGTATGATTATTGGCTACAAATCTAGTCCTTTTAGCTTCCAGTGCTTTCTGAGGAGGAGGGTTGCTGGGGGGGGTGGGGGAGTGGTGTTTTTTGTTTGGTTGGTTTTTTTAAGCCTTAGAAATCTATATTTATCTTTGGTAGATGTCTGTATTTCTTTGTGAACATAAAGATGGACATAATATACAACCTGAAATCAACCACACAGCTGCTTGTTCACTGCCCCCCACTGCAAGCAGGACAGAGGAGAGAATCAGATGAGCAAAAGTGAGAAGATTTATCAGTCAAGATAAACAGTTTAACAGATGAAGTAAAAAAGGAGGAAAAAGCCAAAAGAAAGTAAAGAAATTCACATAAAGGCAATCACTCACTACCTCTCACACGTAGACTGATACCCAGCTAGTCTCTGAGCAATAGCTACCTCCCCAAAGCCCTCTTCCTTCAGTTTTTATTGCTGAGTGAGAGATGGAATATCCCACAGGTCAGTTCAGGTCGCTTGTCCTGCCTGTGTCCCCTCCCAACTTCTTGCACACATGCAGCATACTTGCTGGGGAACAGAGTGGGAAAAGAGAAAGCCATGATGCAGTGCAAGCACTGCTCAGCAATAGCCAAAATGCTGGTGTGTTACCAATACTGTTCGAGTCACAAATCCAAAGTACAGGGCTGCTAAAATTAACTCCATCCCAGCCAGACTCAGCGCAATATACAAAATTATAATCATTAGCAATAAGATGATTACTGATCTACCTACTCACACTTGTAATTTATTCCCAGAAAAAACATGCATTTGCATGAAATTTAAGAGTATCAGTATTTTTGAGGGAAAAAAATATTATTGTATTGTAATTATGCCAATACCAGTCATTACAAAGCAGAATAATGATTACACTTACAGAAATTTAAACACATCAAGACACAGAAATGCATCTGAAAGATAAAAATGGTTTTAATTCTGAGTCATAGTACTATGCAGAAACTACAATACAGTATCTAGATAATTTCTGACTTGTATTTCAGATTAAGTTGCATGTATTTAAAAAAATATTTTGCTTCTCATAATCCTCCTTATATTATTGAAAGGAAAAGTCTTTCATTAATTTGAAAAACACCAGAAATACCCACTGTGGTTATTTCTGTTGTGAATACTGACTAACACTGTTATGAAATATTTCTGTTCCTTGCATGTATGGAAAAAGAAAAAAAGTGACGTTTCTATAAATGGGTCAGCTTAAAGATTTTACAGGTCATACCTAGCTTGACCTTTGCCCGAAGTGTTGTACAGAGGAAAAAATGATGATGCTATGTAAATCCTCAGAGGTCTTGGTTGCCTGTTACATCTTAACAAATTTCTTTGGAAGGAGTCTGAGAGCCTGCCACATAACATGACCATCCAAAAGCAACAAAATTGCATTAGTATAATGTACTTCCTACTGGAGTTCTCCAAGTTTTCATATTCCCACTGAAAAAATTCTTAACAACGAATATAACATAGAATCATAGAATAGTTTGGGTTGGAAGGGACCCTAAAAGGTCATATAGTCCACCCCACCCCTGCAATGACCAGGGACATCTTCAACTAGATGAGGTTGCTCAGACCTCCATCCAACCTGACCTTGGATGTTTCCAGAGAATATGTTGGGTTGAAATGTAAATAATGTAGTTACAAATATATGTACATCGTAGTTAAATATTATGTAGTATCTATTTGTTCTGTCCTTACTGTTGTTTATTCTCACCATCCAAACTCTTGAGAATTAAAATCAAACATCATCACTTCTAAGCACTTCTTTGACAGCCACAACTAGCCATGTGACACTTATTCTTGAGGCACCACTGACATCTTTATTGCATCTCTTTAATTCTTGAAGACCCATGTGCTGGCCAGGCTAGACTGACACTGCTGTCACACTGCGACACAATGTCACAAAAAAGCTGAATCCAATAAACCTAACTCTGGCTATTCAGGTGTGCCTTTCAACCAGACAAAAGCAATCTTTTCCATTAAGTTGTATTGATAGAACACAGTAAGATATTTTGGTTTTTCCTCTTACTTTCAACGACTGTATTTGACAATTACTGACACTGCAGTAAAAGACCCAAAGGCAGGTGCATACGTGGCCAGTGGATTCAACAACCTTTCCAAATCAGATATGCCCTTTCCGAGGCAGCAAGTCACAAAGAGGTGGAGAGCAGACCTGGCATTGACCTGCTTCTGGACCAATGTACAGGCTTTGATACAGAAATCAATTTAATTTCTTTAGCCTATTTTGAGGTGGTACAACAATTTTTCAGGCTTAAAATTTCTTCTGGCTCAAGTTTAGAGTGTCAGAATGGATGAGGGATACCTGAATTGTCCTATCTTGAAAATGCCTTAAATGATGATGATCAGACTTTGTCATAGCAAGGTGACTTTGCTAATCTTCATTTTAGGAAAACAAAACCATCCAGAACTACATTTTTCTTTCCTAGTTTAAACTACTAATTTATTAAAAAAAAATATTGTTAGGGCTCTGATGCTTTCTTCAAAAATATTTTTATGTCCATCCATTACATCTCTAATAAATGAAATCTATGTACTGAAATGAATTATTAGGTATCTATAAAAAGAGGTTTGTTAGAAAGTTAGATAGATAAAGCTGTCATCCTGGACAACAAGGAGACCAAATGGCATGTGTCTGCTATCATCCATAACAGGAGCAGCCTGAAAGTAAAATGAAAGAGAAATCCTTCCATGCATCATTTGTTTAACTGGGATTACGATATAAACATGAGTGAAATTAGTCAATTAATGACAGATCTTTACTGTGAGACATATGTCTTCACAATGTATGTATACTAAAATAAATGAAAAATGTGCAGTGCAGCTGTTAACAGTAAGGCAAGAGACAAATAAAACCAGTAAAAGTAAGCCTCTATTTTTCCATGCTGAAATTTTTGCTTAAAGTAGAGCCAATAATTTTCTCTTTTTTAAATGGAGACCTATAACCATTTCACTGTGCATAGCTGTACATCTTTGTCTTAATTTCATTTTAGTCTTCAAAGAGATCTTGTATGTCACAGGATGATAAGAGAGCCTTAATTCTTGCTATTTCCAGCTTGGCCAGAAGTGTAATGTACCATGCATTTGGGAAAAGGCTGTTTTCATGAGTTATACTGACACAGGCATTAACATTTTCACTCCTGTTCCAGCAGCCATACATTAGTTAAAAGGCTTACACTGATGTAAAAGTGCTTCCCAAATTTCAGGACTCTGGCGGGGCACCACTGAACATTAACCTCTGAATCCCCCACTGCAAACTGTGAGGAACAGACTTGAGGGTCATAACACAATGAAAGAATAAGTATCCCAGTGGTAAAGCTGCAGCCATGTGGTGCTACAGGTAATCTGGTAGGGAGCCTTCAGTAGTTTTGTCATGTAAACCCTTCTGAGTTTGCTAAATTAGTTTTACATCACAACAGTTTTACTAGCAGGACATAAAGGTGTGTTAAGGCATCTAACTCATCATCTCCGAGTCCTGCCTTCCTGAACTGTAATTTTACTAGTTTCTAATTTTAATTAGACCTCCACATTTCTGAAAATTGAGCAATATTAATTATTAAACATTAGGGCAGGAAAAGCAAAGATAATTGTATCAGACATATGTAGACAGAGATGGAGTATATCATGTAGGACAATTAAGAAAGCTTTTATTTTTAAACGCTATTTTTGACTGAAGCTAATAGGTCTAAACAAACCAATGCATATTCCACAAAACTGCATTGCTACAACATTGCTTCAGTGGTCCCTCCCAGAACTACCTCCTACTACTTTATTTTACTCAAAATAGCCCATGCAACTGTATGTTTGTATACAGAGGCCTCAGAACCACGAGCCAGTCAGGGAGCTGGCCTAATCTGATACATTCAAAATGTGCAGTAGCTATGGCCATCAGGATTTCAGTATTTTGGTATTATGAGGTTCCAGAACAATCTGTTCAGAGATAACAATGGCTCAGGAAAAAGCTTTAGATCACATTAATACAAAGGTAGCAATAATAACTGGTACTGTCACTATTTAGTAATGAATAGTGAAGTACAAATAACTGGAAGTAGGATGGAAAAAGGAAAGAAATCCAGGCTAGTGGAAAGACGAAGATTACACTTTAAAGTACTGCAATGAATTTATCATTACTGACTTGAAACTCAGATTATATTATTCTGAATGTTGTTTATTATATCTCTGTTACCAGGGAGCTTACCCAGTTTGAACCTCTGACATTCTCATCTCTGAAAACTGATGGAGAATTTTTGCATTCATTAACCTTAATATGCTTTTATCAGTCTCAGAATTAAAAACAAACAAACAAAACGGCAGCTATATCCTGAACAGTAAGAGGTTCAGCTGCAAAAAACAAAGTCAGTGAAACAAGAACAAAAGGTGACAGTAAAAACCAGTTGATGAAATAGCTAGTGAAAGCAGACTTGAGTAGAAAGGGCTGAGATTGGAATAAAATAATCAATTATCAATGGCCAAGGGGCATTTGCTATGTGAAAAGAAGAAGGATTTTCCTTTTATTTTATTTTTTTCTCCTCATAATACAGAGCATACTTTCATATCTGAATTACTGATTTTGTTTTAAGGGGAAAAAACTAGTACAAAACCCAAAAAATTCCCATGAGAAAAACACTATGCAACATCTATTTTTCACATAAAAGCAAGCTGCTTTGTACATGATAGTCTTCAAAAGGTAAACTGTCTGTCTTTCAAACTTATAAGCAAAAATTTGGTTATTTCTTGCTTCATGTGATATCCTGAGACATGAAATTCTGAGTAATATTTTTGTCACATTTTTGTAGCCATGAAGCTACAGCTGATATCTAGAGCCCAAAGTAAAATAATTCTGTTAATTTAAAAATCACAGCACGTAAACTGTGACTGATTATTAATTTCCAGAAGTTTTTTAAATAATTAGAAGTAAAATTGACATTGTGAACACACAACAGACCAATAAAACACCTACTGAGCCTCTGTAGGTCTACTGAATGACTCAGTAAGTCTTCATTAGGTGCCTCCATATTGTGAAGTTAGTCTTTACACTTCTGTAGTGGGGATTTAATTCTGCTGTCACTCATGCTACATGGATTCTTGTTTGTTTGCCCATTCTGACCTGGGACAAATATTTTCTGTGGGGGAGCCTGGCTGACAACAGTCCATGACAGAGTCCAGACCTTCACACTGTACGGATACAAGCTGGGATGTCTAGCTGTCCAATACTAATAACTAATATATTTCAGTCCTACTTTAACTAGCTTTGAAATCTCATTTTGTTGTAGTATCTCTCTGCCAGATGAGTAAGATAAGGATGCCAGAATGAAGATGATGAGGAAAGGGGAACAGGAAAGACTGGTTTGGAATTAATAGGCCCCTCTCGTAGTTACTTTCAGAGGGTACCAGGCTTATCACAACAGACATAAATCCTAGTTTAAAAAGTAATAATCATTTATACTTGATTTTTCACTGAGAGAATGTTCAGAAATTCTAATTTCATGAGCTGTTTAAGACATAAATTCTAGAAATGCACAGATGAGCCAGCTGTGAGTTAAAGAAATAGCATAAACAGATACATGAATTATCAAAACTCTCACGATGTGTGACACATCAAAATAAATGCAAGATGCCTTATTCTCATAAACATTTCTCACTAAAAGACCAATTATCACACCCAGAACTCCTTTAAGAGCTCAGTTCTGATCTTCATTTTCCTACTACATGCTAGACTGAAGTTATGAAAAGTATACTATAAAAAGTATATTTTGTCTGTTTTGAGCTTTTAATATTCCATTATCAGTTTTGTAGTTTAGGAAAGTGTGCTTTCCTTCCTTTATATGACTTCTACATGGCTGTGTATGTTTGGGCCAAAGAAACACCTCCAAGAAATAATGTCAGAAGAGGCAATTTTGCAAATGTTCTCTTTTAGGCAGAACTGCCTTGCAGGGCCACCACTGCAATTATAAAAGAATTCCAACATTCCCATTTGAAGTTTTGTTCTCATAAATAATGTAGATATCTTTATAGTTTTACAGTGGACTCACACTGTATTATTTTTAAATGTTTAAAAAATAATTTGGAGATAAAAGTACTAAAAGGAACGTAGAGTTTAATTGTTCACTACAAACACATTTACTTAGCTCTGCATTCAAAAGAAATTGTTTTTTTCACACCAGAAATGAAAGGTGACAGGCCTCAAAGTTTGAGGTCTTGAGATTTTTAAGGTCCAAGAAGAAGCAGCTTCAAAGATATCTGAATCAAAAGGCAACGTGCAGAGGTTTTCTACCACCCCTTTCCAATCAATGCACGTTACTCATATACTGCAAATAAAGGAGTACAGGCTCTCTGGGAGAGTCCTATAATTTAACTGCACCCTGAAATCTGAAATCTTAATCATTACAGAACAAAATAATGACAGTTGACTTCAGAGAGCCTTCTCAGTCTGTTATGTATTTCATCATTAAAGGATTATCCAATTAAGCTCTCCAGTAGATGAAAGAAATCTTTATGTTGACCCTGTCTTGAGACACACAGATAGATCTAATGAAAGATTCCCACATGTCTGAAACTGCAAAATCGCTCAGACACTGAAACCATAAAGTGGGTTTGAGCTTCCAGAGGTACCTGCTGAGCATCTCTACAGGTAGTAGAAGAGACCTAACAGCTTCAGAAGAGTTTATTGAAGAAAACCCCCAGCACACGTGGAGGGGACTCTTCTCCACCAGACACTAAAAAATGCCAAATGCAGGTGTTTCTGATCTCCAGCTCGTGCTCCTCCTTGCTAGGGTGCCTGACCCAGCACTGAGGACAGGTGCCTCTGTCCACTCAGGAGTAAATCCATTGCATTGACTGTCCACCAAGTGATCCTAAAGTTTTAGGCATAGGAGAGCATTCTTTTGTTTTCTTTTTTCTGTTAAAGCTGTAGCAACATGTTGAAAGGAATACGAGATTTGTGGAAGTAAAAAGGGAGGCAAGAAAATGAAGTCTGTAGCCTTGGGCAGCATCATGAAATCTGTCATATATGTGCCACTGGTCTGAAAGAAACCAGAAGAGATTCCATAAAATTACTACAAAGAATAAAACAAATGACATCTAAGCACATATTCCCATGTAACTGGCACATGCCTGCTCTTGGCTTTGATTAGAATGTTTTCAATGATTGGTGTGTAAATGGAAAGAAAAGTGGGATTTCCTAAACAAATACTCTCCAGTCACCAAAAGCAACAGAAGCCAAAATGGTCTATGAATATTTTTCAAACATGTCTTGAACTACCAGGCATGAAGTCCCATGCTTTCTCCCATCTTCCCCTTTCCAGTAATGCTGCAGCCACTCTGCAAAGCAGTCTTGTTCCCCAGGGTGGGGGGAAACCTGTGGCACACCAGCTCCACCCTGCCATGACCAGTGTTCCTCTAGGATGTATCTTCAGCCCCACTCAAAGCTCCCCTTGGCCTTGGAGCCCTTTAATCACTGTGTTATCCTTTTGGTTCCAGCATGGGGATAGCAAATTCTGCTTTCTCTCTGAATCTACTTGCAATACAAAATCAGCTGCAGGTGAATTTTAAGAGAGGCCCCATCCTGTTGGGAGGTAAGGGAGCAACAGCTGTCTTCTGCCCATCCGGTGGACCCCTGTGAAACTTGGGTGGGAGGAGAACGTCTGGCAGTGCCTGGCGATGACATTCAGCCAGGGAGCAGAGCACAGCTGCAGACCAACTGCTGGGGAATTTTAATGCCAATGAGAAAGACATGTAATGAGTTTTAAGCACTTCCCAGGTTAGGCAGCTGCTGAGCAGGGGGTGTTTGCATTGCCTGGATACAGCCTTAAACCTAGAGTAACTGGCTTCTAACGTGAAAGCTAATTCTCTGTGATGTCTCAATGTGCCATTTATGCTGTGCCACCAGGGAACTCAGACGTGCTGCACTTGCCTACCTGATATGAATTCTCCTTTGATAGTTACCAGATTGCCTATTAGTTAAAGCAGTATAAATGTAGTACATGTGGTTTATATACCACCTGCATATTCACAGTTCTGCCATGAACTGGGAAATGATAAAACTTTTACAAACATTGATTTTATGGCAGACTGCCTCTGGGGAAAATCACATCTTTTGTTAAGGCAATAGCCTTCTGCCAAATGGAAATCACATCGCCGAAAATCCCCTTCTGCGTTGTCCATCTAATCTCTGCTTGTAATTTTTCTAGGTTTGTTTTTTTTTTACCTTTCATGCTAAACAATAATGCTCTGAGCATCAAAAGATAATGCTGGCAGACAACCATCAATGGGGTATATAAAAACAAGAAATATGAAATACATTTTTCTTTGTATTGACATGTCTGCCCTATATGTGATACAAGTTAAACAACCAGTCATATAAAAAAAGCAGGTTATGATTATCTATTGCAAGCTACTGCAATGTTTGGTATTATAATCTGGTAAGATTTTGATTTACAAACACTACCTTTATGAGGATATGTGTGCAATAAGACGGCAAAATTATCTGATAGTGTCTTTACGCAATGCTGATCAGTAGCACTAAAATTACAGTCAACAACTAATGTATAGTATATAACTTATCTGCTGCTACCTTTTAGCGAAACTGTATGCTGTTTAAGAAAGAGTATAAGAAAAAGGTGGACGAGGGCTTTGCTAATGATAAATTCCTTTCCCCATGTTCAGTTGTAAAAATATCTCCTGTTGCTTCCTCTCCCTAAGACAGGAGCCATTTACAGATAGAATACAGACAAAAGGAACTGACAAATTTATGGTTTATGAAATCGATTGTAAAAATTGATTACTGTTTTCCATAGAAATGACCCTGACTCTGAACCCCACATTGCTGTATCTAAGAGCTGGGGAAGAAAATGCAGAAAAATATGCTGCCTGAGCTAGACATGATTTGTATATTCTGTCTTGAGACAGTGCAGTGGGAACAACCTATAGAAAGTGGCTTTTTCCTTGATTCTTCCTACAGTCTCACCCTTAGACTTTCAAGACAGAGGTGCAGCACCGTGACTATAGAAATGAACGACAGAGGATGAACTTTTCAGCATCCTGCTTATTTCCGCTCTTCTATACAGGAAGGGAGTATACAACTGAAAATCTACATGGGAAAAAAGTGACATATTGTAAGTGGTTAACAAAATATCCAGAGGTCAATAAATTCTCATCCTATAGTCTCCAGGAGCAACTTTAATCTAACAGGTATTACACTGTTATTGGTATGCAATATTGTAATTCAGTGTGACCAATGGAAATAATATTCTGTACTAAATAGTCAGGAAAGCAGCAGGTCCAAACTATCTGCATCTCATTTCAGTTTTAATTATTGCAATAACATCTCATTTGCTTCAAGGTATTATAATTATCTTCTCATTTAAATGGAGTGGTATTTTAATATGAATGCAGTTAATGAGGCAATAGGTTGAAAATGTCCATAGCATTGGGCTTTAAAGTAGAACAAACTATTTTAAAAATTTATCATCACTAAAAGTTAAATGCATTTTCATTCTGCCAAATGCAGAGTACACACTCAAGTGATTTATAATAATTTTTACAAATTGCAGTGGTTTTAAGTTAAAAATTGGTAATAAATGCAAGCATTAATTAAGAGTTCTTCTGCTGCATTTGGCCATTTAGACTATATCAGGCCATGATTTAAAATGTAAATGTTCATTTAATTTGAAGACAAAGAAAGAAGAAAAGTTTGTCACAGCAAGCTTTCAGTTCTTTTGTACATTAATAAAAGTATTCTGGTCTATTTATAATTTATCTCGATGGCAAAAAAACACTCCTTCAATAATGTTGTGTACAAACATTAACATTTTATTTCCTAACTTATAACTATTGGATTATATGTCTTCAACATGTATTATTTTTTTAAAATAATACTCCTAAAATGATTTATAATTGATTTTGAACTATAAAGTGTTCTCTGGAAACTTTAAAATAAATTATTTTTATTCTAATTTGCAATTTAAAAATCCTCCAAAGCCCAAGGAGGTGTTCTTGCATAACTATTTTATAGCCCTGAAACACTCATATCCATAACCCAGGATAAGATGTTCCCTAAGAAAGTAAATTAATTTTTTTGTGTCATTGACAATATTTTGTCATTCTTAAGTAACCTATTATAAGAACCTCAGCCTACACTAGTTATTTCCCTAAGGATTACTTTGAGACATTGAAACTGATTGGTACCATTTGCTAAGCCATTTCTGCTGCTGTAAAAACCTGGAATACTTCATATTTTTCAAGTTGGCAATTTCTATTTGGCCGTTAGAGACTGTCAACATTTTAAATTTTTAAAGTTTGGGGTTTTTTTAATCAGATGTAACATCACGTATTTGACACACAGAGTTTAAGATGACTCAGGACTATAGCAAAAGTGCTTTGTTCCTTGAGCATCAGGGAACAGTCACAGGCAGATGGTTTAAAGACTTTTTTTTTTACAAAATACGGTGAGGTTACCATTAAATGATTACATTATCTTTCTCCTACTCCGCTTATATTTTGACTTTTGACCTTGTTCCAAATACTTTCCTTTCTGAAACCTGTGTTTTTTTCCTCTGTCTTCGTCACTGTCATCCTTCCCCCATTTTTTATTTTCAACCCAACAAAATGATTACAGGCCAGAGAATACTTGTCAGAATAAAACTTTCTTTTACTTTATTTTAAAGTGAGCTTCTGCTGCATGCTTTCTGATTGCATCCAACATCTCTATCTGGTAACATTTTATTCTCTTCCAAACTTGCAGAATTTGCATCAAAACTAATCTATGAGGAGAGGAGCAATATGGAGAGGGACTCACACAGATTATTTTGTACCCATCTAATATGGCAATACCACGATATAGTTCCCAATGCTTTTATTTAAACTTGTGTCTTTCTCTGACCATAACAGAACCAAATGTTGGTAGACTGCTTGCAAATGCTTTTGTGTTTCTACTGATTATGGGCTAGCTCTGGTTTGCAGTTTCCTAAAGCATTTAGCTATAACAGATCCTTTCCCTGCTCCCACTTGACTACCATAAAGCTTGCTTTTTTTTTTTTTTTTTTTTAAGCCACTTACCAAAACCTGTTGCAAACACTCTTGAGTCTGCTACCAGCAACTGCAAGTCCCAGTGGGACACATATGCTTTTGCAGTACCTCCTAAGGTGTCCCAGAGTTACAGCTCTGTGTTCAGCAAATATAATACTCTTTTTGCATATTCTGCTCTACATGACTTATGCCTGCTGTGCTAATCAGTCATGTCACTCAATAGCTACTTTCAGTTCTTACTGTTTATTTTTTAAAACTGAAAAATTGATTCAGTTGAGATGATGCACAGTAACCTTTTTAGCAGCTTACCATTGTCCAGAAATGTTCAGTCTGTGGAGCAACTATCAGAAAGACACAGGGTACCATCTCATCCATATCTCCCAGCACTGAGTTATAGCAACATACTATGTCATCACTTTGGAGGCCTTGCTCATAGTTCTCATCAATGAACACTTGTAATTTGAGAGTTCAGTTTTAACAGCAGGATAACCACTGCTAAGCTGGTGGTACCACTTCATCCCAAATGATTAAGCCAAAAGGTCTTTCTGTATTTGGGTACAGCCACAGGGGCATTGAATTAAGCAGTACACGACCATAAGTATCTGGCTATTCCTTTACCTTTCCTGCCATCAGTATTACTTCTTTCCATGTCTTTACCTGTCCAGGAGCTCGAGCAGGAAAATAATGGGATCAGTCACATACCTTGCAGTTTCAAATGCTCCCTGCTATAGTGCAAGGGACTGTTATTCTATATTCTTGCCCAGAAACTGGTCTACATTCTTCTGCCCACAAATGAGGCCACAATTTAGACAGGTGTCATAATATCACTATACTATTGTTCTCCACTTCCACTTCTGGGGCAGGAATTATTTTTATCTGTCCTAACCCACTAGAATCAGCCTTCACTTTCTTTATTCTGATAAATAGGCTATGGGAAGAAGGGTTCTCTAATTTTAGTTCTTTGTCCTTCCCCCTTTGTAAGCATTACCATCCTTTCCTGTTTTCACTTTCCTGCCTCACTGTCACAGTTTATGCCATGTGCAGGGAGGATGTTAGTTACAATGTTTTCTTCCCACTGAGCCTCTCCTGCATGGATGTGGATATTCTCATAAACATACCAGAATTTTTCTTTTCCTCTGTGCTTGTGCAGAGCCATCTGTAGTGACAAAATAGCATTGCAAAAGTCATCAGTGTACTGAACATTTCATCTAGCTCTATGTGCAAAAGCCAAATGTCAGGTGCCAGATTTACAACTCCACAGGATATAAATATTCCTTCTCTGGAAAGGTCATGCGAGATTATCATCAATACTATGAAGCAGACAGTGACAACAGTGTCCATTTCAGTACCTTCAGTTGTTTGTAGATCTCTAATTTGCTGTGCAGTTGTTTTACAACCACCATAATGATTAGCCAATATGCAGTAATGTTATCTTCTGGTTCTACAGTAATGGTCTTTCATAGACTTCAAATCACAGCTTTGCCATGAAAGAGCAATTTCCTTTGAAAATGGCTTCTTATTCCTGGTTGTATAGAGCTGATTTCTTGTACTTTACATACAAAGTTCATGAGTTGTCTCCAGTCTCTAGCTTACAGGATTCATTTCCCATTGGAGTTCTCTAGAATTTGTTGCTAATTACTTCTGGGCTGTACCTCACTGTAAGAAAGCTTTTTTTCCCCCTTTTTTTTTCTTTTTTTTTTCTTTTTTTTTCTTTTTTTTTTTTTTTATTTGATTTACAGTGTTTTTTAAATAATTGTATCTGGTTCTAGTTCATACTTAGGGAGTCACACTGGATTGCCTAGTTGAAGCATAATCCCATGGTGTCTTACTGATAACGTTCCTGCTTTAATTTTGACATCATATCCAGATGTTCTCCTGTCCAGAGTATTTAATCTTTATATGCTCTAGGAATGAGACCATTCTCTGATCCCTCACCCTTTCCACATAAAATTTTGGTAAAATCCTTACCTGGATTGTCTCTATTTCATCTGAGGCTACCGTAGCTCTCATGGCAACAAGGCACTTCCATGCTTTCATGCCATCTGTCTCAGTAAACCTAACTTCTACAAGCATGGGCTCCTGACTGTCATTTGTACATACTGGGAGGGAAGCTAACACCTGACTAGCCTTGGCTACTCATATTTCCAGGATTTTCATTCTTCCCTTTCTATAGATTTGTATGTTAAAACTGATTTAAGATTAGATTTTCTTTCAGACCAGATGGTCTTTCAAATGATGTCCCCTACACCAGTTTTCCTTCAAATGCCCACATTATGTTACAAGAACTATTCACAATGTACAGAATATCTATCCCTTGGTACTTGCATTGGATTCTTTTGAGGATCTGTACAAGTACTTTAAGCTCTCAATTCCCAATACTGAAGTAAAGGCAAGCTTTAGAGAAACACACACAGTTGTCTTTTTTTGCACTGTGAGATCTATGACATCAGGCTCCCATGTCCACTGAATCCCCATTCTGGTTTCTCTGCTGTAAAATTCAGACATCTCAGTACTTCAGACTTGCCAATACTTTGGTGCTGCAATGAATAGTGCTGCAGTAAGCACAGCTGTAAGAAACAGAGCTTTCATGTGTGTACAGCATGCTCAGACCCTGCTGTTTCCAACTACATCAAAACCAACTTCGTTTATGCCCTTAGTCCACATTAATATACGTCCTTCATGAAAAGCGTTCTTTTTTTCAATTCTGCTATAACCTTCATTATCTTTCCCTCAGAAGAAAAAAAAGAAAAGAAAAATAAGTCAGTCAGAGCTGAGAGTGCATATCAGAAACTTACGATAAAGTGATGATAGAAAAACTATAATTGTTTCAATATCCCCAAAAGTCAACATGAAGGTTAAACTGAAAAGAAATTCAAGTATTTTAAGAGAGAAACACACTGCATAATCCCCATGCAATCTAAATTCTTTTACTGTAGTAACACCACAAAGAAACCATTTGGTTTCTGTTAAGATTTTCAGAGTTTGTGATTCCAAATCTTGCTAAACTGATTTTTTTAACATATTGTCTTCTTTTTTCTTGCTAGCTTCACACTAGTGGAAGATAATTCACACATTTCTTTACCTTGGCATGTCTCAGAACACAGAGTGAAGGATGCCAATGTTTTTGTGAATGTACATATTTAACCCTTCCACCACTGTTCTTCATTAGCATTTGAAAGAGTGCCTTTTAAGCACTCAGAAATGCAACAAAACATTTGTAGGAAGATTTTATTATTATTATTATTATTACGCAAACCGATGTCTGTTTTTTCCCTAACTTTACATTTTCAGGCATGTAGCCTTGTCTGGAAGCAGAGACAGCAAGCTTAAAACTAAAATTTATCCTGCGAACAACTACTTGAGTGATAAATTTGTATCAGTCTTAAAAAGTAGTTTAGCAGAAGCTGATCTATTGAACAAAATAATTAGTTCAAAGGACTCACTGTCCACACTATATGCATTTTGAGGGACTACTTTCGATTAGTTTAGTATGATCCAGAAAACCGAAGGCCCAGAGTATTAAGATGCACTCCTGGAGCTCATCTTCTGGTTTGCTTTTATACTATAGGAATATTCAGTATGAATTCTGAGCTCGTTCCTTGCCATGGATCAAGCACAGCAAGTTGAGATGATCTGGAGATGCTATTCAGAAGTGCACACCCAATCTGCACTAAAAATGACCACATAAATGCATGCTAGTTTGCCTTGGTGATCGATCTAATTAAGTTGAGCTTGTAGCAACACTACCCACCTTCACTTAGACCTGTCTGTATGCCTGAAAACTCAGCTCTATTATCTCCCTCATACCCCAGTCCCCTCAGCTTGTACAATAAAAGACATACTCTTTTCCTAGAAATCTTCCCACATTTCTATCCTTAGACCCTCATGGCTCCAGCACTGCTATTCCCTAACTGCGTACATGTTATTCAACCATGCAACTAAGGAAGATGGGAACCAGGGAACTCACTGCCCTCTCCCTAGTTAGCTTACTGCTTCCTATAACAGAAACGTGGCAAGAAATTGAAATTTTTCTTACCTGAAAGCATAACTGGAACTCTGACAATAATAAGCCCACAGGTTAGTAAGTACATGGCTGTTTTGTTGCAGAGACTGTTGATTGTCACTGGCTACATTAGAGACCTTTTTTTTCCCTAACAGCTTCAAATTGGAGGGCAGAAATGGATGACTTCATTTACTTCCTACACATCAAGCTTCTTTTTTTCCTTCTTTTTCTTCCTGAATGGGTAGAAAGATTGTATGTTGCTTTGTGGAGTATGAGTAGTTTATCCTCACAAAAGAAGCTCAATGAAACAGTGGAGAAAACTTCTACAGGACTCATTTAGCACCCTAGGCAACATGGGAACAGCTGAAAAGCACTATTAGATAACTCTGGCACAAGTGTACTAATGCATGGG
>NW_009259863.1:963462-971644 GCF_000687185.1 Egretta garzetta
TTTTGTTTCCATCTATTATTTGATTTTGGACAATTTAATATTTAACATAAAACATTTTGGTTATCTTTGCTTCTTCTATGACACTGTAATAAGGTACTTGTTCTTCTCCATTACCATTTCCCCTCCTGGCCATAGGTGTCCCATCGCTGCCTCTCCCCAGCGGGGTAAGCAGAAGGGGTGTAGCAGACTGAGCGTAGGAAGCACTTATTTGCTGGAGTTCTCTTCTGGACAGCTCCAGCACTCCCCCTCACTTCACTGCTCTGGCTTTGTGGGGTTTTTTTCTGCTTTTCATGATAAGCCAAATTCTCCTCTCTGTGTAGAAAGGCTGTGGGTGTATTGTGCTTGATCTGGCAGTATAAGTGTAGAAGAAAAAAAAAATCTAAAAGTTTTTTGTACCTTATTAGGAAAGCTCCATTAAATTTCGTGAATAAAACATCACTGATGATGCAAGCACAGGTTTGGGGAGGGTGCTAAGTTACAGGGAGTGCTGAAGTAGCAGAAAGAATGATGTACATGTCTACAAAGCAGGTACATCTTATCCTCTGTATAAGAGAGCTGTAAATTTTAAAAGATAAAATTTATGACCTAAATGTACAGAATTGTCATTTAAACAAAAATGTGATGTTATATTTATTTTAAACAGACTGTCTATATTACCTTGGTTTTAGAATTATATTAATGAAGCACAGATTAAGTTGCTAGACTTCATTAGCCTAACACTTCCTGCCAGGCCAGGACAACTGAGTGTCTCTTCATCTTGCCCTAGTGCAATAGTAAAGTCTCACTCTTCTCTAAAATAAAAACAGAAAAGCAAACAGATTAGTCTGAAGAGTGTGTGCACCTTACTGCGTACAACTCTCTTAAGACGAACTTGAAGATTTAAACAGTCAAGTCATTTTTTGAATTTCTTTTTTTTAATAGAAGACAGTGTCTTCCATAACACCTATATTATTTGTACAGACTAGGAGTAATGCCATAGAGAACCTAAACCAGTTATCCAAACAGCCTGTTGCATTTGTGGGACTAGAGGTATGAGCGAATACTGCCTCCAATTGGTCAACTAAAGATGCTCCCCAAGACAGGGAGATCAATAACACACACAAAAAATCACACATTTAATCTAAAAGACCCTTCTGATATGTGTAATTTTGTGTGTTGTTTCAATTTGCAGTATTTTTGACATCATGCAACAACAGCAAATGCAAGCTACAGCAGATTTAAGTATTTTCTGAAATAATTTCAAATGCCATTATATGAAACCATCTGACCAAAAAAGCCTACACCAGTGACAATAATTAAGTTCTTAGGAACTGACTATTATTCCCAAGATCAGACTCCTTTAGTATCAGCAAGTTGAGCTGAAGTATGCACTTGGAACCTATAAAGAGTAAGAGCTGTCATCCTGGAGGAAATCCTGGTAATTCAATATTTTGTTTAATCTAACCCCCCCCCCCCTTTTTTTAATGACAGTATGGATATGATGAAGTATTCCACTTTGATATTGTTGATTGAAAATAATTTTTTTTCCGATTTAAGATATTTCATTTCAACTGATATAGGCTCAAGTCAGTCCTAATTACTGTGGCTCTTTATATTTTTATTCCCTCTAACAGACAAAACTTTCAAACCACTTGGATCACTTTCATGTCAGTAATTGTCTTCAGACTTCCTACAACAAACAGTAGGAACCAGAGTTACTAACAACGGTGCAGAAGCAGTGTGAGAGCCATTTATGCCTCTGAACTCAGTGCATTTGGAAAAGAAGTGCAAAGGTTGTGCTTCACCACAGACACAGCCTGCCCCTAATGCATGGAGGCGATTCAACCAGCTCAAAAACTACAGCGTTTTTTGACAGATAAAGTCCGTGGATGGAAGGCACCGCAGCTCTAGCTCTCATGAAGTACTTGTTCAAACAGAAATAAATAACTGACCAACTGATCTAAAGTAAAAGATTTCAGTTTGCTGTATCATTTGGTCAAAACATTTTGCTTGACTTCCATCTCACTTGAAGTATTTTTTAATGATTTTTTTACATTTAAGAAAATATTTTTTTTTTCCCTGGGAAACCTACTTTTGCCTAAGCTCTACTTTCTACTTTTAAAAACTAGACATAAAATTCTCAACCAATTTAGAGATTGACATTCCTTGAGCTTGACAAGAAAACAGGCATACAGCCAAGAAACAAGGATATTCTTTCTTCCAGTCTCCTTATCTGCTGCAGTTTGTACTACAAGCGGTCAGAAACCAAGTTAATTTTTGACAAAATCTGAGGAAAGGAGGCTACCTGAAACTCCAGGTTCCAAGAAGGGGAGCAGGCAGGCACATGTTCCCAGGCTGCAGGGGCTGCCTTCTTGCCTGGCAAAGGCAAAAGAGCTTGTTTCCAAAACACTGACAAAACCCCCAAGAAGCTATGCTCAGATTGTGAAGTTATACTGGCATTTTCTTGACTATGTTTATAAGTAGTGATCACTTTACACAAAGATATGCTAAGAATCACTGGAAATTACTCAGCAAAGTACCACAAGAATAGCTTATAATGTTTTCAGAAATGTCTTTGCATCAGTTACAAGCAGCTTGCTGCAGGAAGAGGACTCTGAAGGAAATAGGGTTTCAAGTGATGCTTTTATCGCAGTCCCAAATTGGAAACAGAAGGTGACTCCATCTTATGAAGCCCTGAAATGCTACGTCTAGGTGGATGAGTTACAGAGGAAGCTCAAAGCAGATGTCCAGTCAGAAACAAATTAATACTCTTCTCCCTCAAGAGAGTTAAGGTTGTCTAACCTTGACCCCCATCCAAGAGTCTATTTTCTTAACTTGGATGCATCTGTTTTAGCCATTCTTTGGTGTTAATTTTCTTTCATACTGTTTAGTTTCCCAGCTTTTCAAAAAGGGAGAAAGGGATGATGACAGGAGAGTGACTTTTGCTTTGTAAGTTTTCATAAATGTATGATTTAGCCAAAAATGAAAGCTCATTCACCTATAAAAAAGCACAGAATGCCCATAAGGTTACCATGCCCTCACTGGAAGGTAAGATTTGATTAATTCATTGACAGCTAGACCCAAAAGTTTTATGAAATGGCACAAAGAACTGAGCTTGGCTACCTGACAGCTCTGTTGTGGAATGCAGCTCTATTATCATTTCTGCTGCATTTGAAGCTCTATAGGGGCGTAAGGAAATGAATACACATATGGATTAATGCGTAAAGAGCATATATTAAGTAGATACCCCCAGCCCTCAGAGATATATTGTTCTTTTTTTGCCCTCACTCTTGCTTAATTTTTTTGCTGTATCACTGAGCCATCTCCTTTGAATCCATCAGCCCCCTGAGCAATCACAAAAATATAAGCCCCTGAGCACTGCTCACCCCAAAAAGCCACATCTGTTTCAATCACTGTGCAGCCACAAATGAACAAAACCACAATTATAACATAGCTCATAACAAGTGAAATTCAAAATTTGCTTACGTTGCTTACGTTGCTGCTTGCAGTGATAACAAAATTATGAGAGCAACAACAAACACTGAAACCGTTCAAGCAAGCAAACTAAAATACACACTAGGTTTTTGTGGCAGACTCATCCTAGTGCTTTCTCCAGGCTTTCTTCCTCCCTTGATGTAATTTTTCTCTTTGACCACATCTCACTTCACATCAAAAAAAGTCATTCTTCCTTTTAGAATGTGCAAATTGGATGTATGGTATGAGATGAAGAAGGGTAGAGGTAACATGAATCTTAAACTGACAAATAAAAGAAGAACTGGAAAAGAAAGTTAACCCAAATAATTTACTTGCACATATTCAGAAATCTTTGAAGAGCTATGTGCATATTGCAAGTTGCAGCAGGCCTGCAGGCGGCTTTAATTTGCATGAATGGCTCTAGCACAGAAGAGAAGGGCTGGATGACTGGACGACTTTGGCAGCATTCTGAGGGTCACTGAAATGCAGTTTCTTCAGTCAGGCTCAGAGGGTCTCCTTTGATAGGATGTATACCAGTATTTTCTTTCTTCAGATTTTTCTTTTCTTTGGCAAACATAACTCCAGGTGCAGTGAGGCTGTGGTATCCTCAGTTGAAATCTGACTTTTTCAGAAATTTTAGTATTTCCCTCTCTGGACATTATCTCACTATATTCTATCAACAGAATGCTTCATGCACTTTCGGCAGTATTTTAGGACACTTAGGAGGTCATTGCTACTCATCATGATGTTAGTCAACATAAGCTGTGTTTCTCACTATGTTTTGATTAATTATCATCAAATCAGCATGTGAAGATCCACTGCTTGCCCCTTTCCCTCCCACTTCTGAGAAACAGAAGCTGAAAATATGCAGGTAGTATGCTTCAGGCAGGAAAAGTAGCAGCATTACCAGGGTTAGATACATATTTCCTAATTAATTCAAACAGTTTCTGCTCACTACCCAGTGATTAAGTCTGTTACATTTTGGCTGAATACCACTAAACTGAACCTAGTTATTACCCATGCTGTTATTATAGATAAACAAAAAATAAATCATTCTATACATAAAAGATATTGTCCTAATAAAAAATGAAGGAAAGATCTTAAAATGCTAAGTACAATGTGCATATGCCTAAAATTTAAACACAGTAAATTTCTATGAAGCAGATGCTCAAATTCTTATTTCAACATGGAGAATTTATTTTCTTGATGATAGTTCAAGTTTGCAATTAGATCAGTGTATCTCATGGCTAGGAGGATAGGTAGGACAAGTGCAGGAGCCAATAACGATGATGAGATAACACAAGCTAAAATGCCAAACATATGTAGAGATACTCCACTGTTCCAACACACTTCACCTTGTTAAAAAACCTGAGCATACCAAAGATGAGATGACAGGACGACACGATGGAGAGAAAAAGGCACATGTTATACAGCACCCTGCTCAATATTCTTGACCTGGAAATAATATCTCACCAGCTGATACACTCATTCTTGGTTTGTAGATTCGATACCTGCACCTCATACTCAAAAATGGAGACAAGCTCCTTAAAAAAGGCTCCATTTAGTACAAAACAACATGGTTTAACTGCGATCTATTTTGCTTGGCAAAATGGATTGTCATAGACATGTCACTTTTGCATTCTCTTTGTACTAGTTCCCTCTGAATTCAGAGTCCAGTTCAAGGTCTGTGTCCTGCTATTCGTAGCCCTAGGAAATAATTTTTCTGTGTAAGGGGCTGTTCTGGTTGAGTAGCCTTAGACAGCTGAAAACCACAAAAGCAGACTTGCTGAAAACTAATAAAACGTAACAGGAAAGTCTTGATCCACATCCATTGCTAAAATACCTCTAAAAATTGGAATAGCAAGAAAAATACCTTCCTCATATACTTCAGAAAGCTTTTTTTCCTTTAGAAGTGTCTGAAAAATATGCATGATCTAAAACCATCAGAAGAGAGAACAGCAAGGCTGGGTCCCACATTGAGACAGTGAATGGTGTCACACACGTTGTAATGTTCAAAACAAGAAAAAAAGCAGTTAAGATTTTTCAGCACTTTGTGTAGGGCTCAGCTCCAAATTAGGATATGCAAATGCAAATGTCTATGTTTGAGTGATGCGTCTAAACTCTGATTATAGCCCTTGGGAAGTCAGTACAGCCAGTGGAGCCTGTAGAGAAAGTCCAGGCTCTATCCCTATCCCGTTGATCATAATTTTGAAAAATCTGCATCAGTAATTCTGTAACATATTCTCTTTAGCCCAGAAAATCCCCTAACAAGTATAAAAGTGCTATTCATTTTGATAGATCCTCCCATCACAAATTAGAATTAGGCTATTCATTGTTCCTGCTGTTTTCCAAACTCTTGCAGTTTTACAGGGAGTCTCACACAATATTTTCTTCTTTAAAGCTCCAGTTTTTGTATTCTCTTAAACTCATCAACAACGTATAACTTTCTTTCGAAAAAAATAATTTTAGGTATGGAAGACAACATGTGAATATGAACAATACACACTGCAAAATGGAAGTGATAGAAGACATAGTCATTACCTAAGGACATATCATCAGCTTTGGTAAAGTCTTTAAATATGAATATGTACAATGATCCTCCTTGATCCCACAAGCTTCAGTTATGCAATTTAGCATGGCCATGGAAGTCCCATGTATTTTCAAGGCACCTTAATTTACCTTCCAAGTCCACCTCAGTACCATATGGTTTGAGAGCCCTGATCAAAAACATTTTTTGTAATTGCACTTATAAACACTGATTACAGACCATTCCGTGGGTGATGTGGGACAGATTTGAACACATAGCTTAAGTTGCAGATCATACCTAGCTCAGATCACGTTTGGCAAAACTTGGTGGCTGCTTTTCACATACACTTTTAAGACTGATGTTCTATATTTGATGAGAAAGCACTTCAACATACATGAGCTTTGCCATCCTTCAGAATAATTGCTTCTTAAGCTTTCTTTATCATCTCATAAACTCGTCTATGTATTTTGCTTTATATTAATTATATTTTCCACTGTGGGTAAATAAATAAGCCACTTTGATCTTTTCAACTTTTTATAACACTTTCTTTACCTGTTTTTTCTTCATAAAGAAGTCATCATTGCAGTTGATAAGTAATTCTCTTCATAACAGTCATGATTTGCAATGTCACTGAAATGTTTTTTTAGAATGACAGAGGCAAATGAACAATTCTGAAACATTCTTTTTGAAGTAATTTTCTAAATCAAGCTTTTTGATTTTAATTACCTTCTGCCCAGATATTTAATCAAGGTCGAAGTCCAACTAAACATTTAAAACTGTCAAAAGATTTTTTTAATATTTTTCTCAGAGTAAATGTGTTTTTTTCTTCCTGATTTCAAACAAACTCTAAAGTCACGAGAAACTTCATGGCATTCTCTGAAAACCTCTGCTTTGAGGTCTGTCCAAAATATTGCTTGGCTCATACATGTTTTGTGAGAGGATCTGTCATGGAAAAAAATTGTGGGTAAGTAAAAATGTCCCTACTCTTATATGCTACTCAAATGATCCCTTGCTAAAACTACAAACTAAACAAAATCATTCTGTGTGCTATTGTATTTGCTGGCAGTTATACCATCATGAGTGAACTGCCTAATTACATAAACAGCCATGATATTTCTGGGTCAGCTGACAATTGCATTCGGAGGCACAGGAGTCCCAAGGAATATCTGAAAGTCATAACAGGCACAAGCTACATCTGCAGTATTTCTGTATTTAACTTAAGGGGAAATGATTCAGTCATTCAACATTTGTCCACCAATCAACCAAATGCCAAGTCATTATTTTAAGCCTCTGGACTCAATATGCAGATGTGATTTTGTTCCTTTGCAAACTAAGTAGTATTTTTCAGATATTAAGAATGAGACTATTCTCAGCATTTATTACACAATAGACAGGCTTTTAAGAGAGAAGACAAAAATCAGAAATTCACAAACATATTAAAAAAAGACTTGTCCTTAATAAAAGAGGACTTGAACAAATAAAAGCAAAAGTACACGCTGAGATTAGGATAACTTTAAGCTTTTAATGTATATATATTAGTAAGTTGAACAGCTAAAATTCTTCTGCTTTCTGACAGACATTTCTGCATTTCCAGTTCCAGCTTCAGAATTATTCCCCATTCACTGTTGTTTAAACGAGAAGAGAATTAGATGCTTTTTTATTCAACCACAATGTTCTTGATTCAGAAGATATAGTGCAGAGATATATTAACATTTCACCTTTTTTTCAGAGAGGGATTGCCATCCATAGGCCGTCTGTATGGAAAGGGATGGCTTTCACTCTGGCATGAACAATGCAGGGTATCTGTCACCAAAAACAGCTGAGGAGAGGCTGCGATCTAATGAAGCTTATGCTAGCCTTCGTCTGCTGTTCTTTCTGCAGCTACTTTGTGTTCCTTCAGCCTAATCCTGTCCTGCATTTCTCCCTACTAGGTACCTCTGACAGGGATTTATGGCACTGTAAGATGTCAAAATGATAAGGATGGAACATGAAATATTTTATACAATTTTTCATTTGCAGCATGCTATTTCACTGTTCTTAATAGGTACCAATGGCATGAACATGAAAAATACATTAATTTGGGTAGAAATACTGTAGTCTTTACTCATCAATCTTAAAGTTTGTTTGCATAAAGACTACATTTAGTCCTCACACTTCAAAATAAATAGGCAACTCCCCCCCCCCCCCCCCCCCTCTCGTCTC
>NW_009259863.1:971778-988047 GCF_000687185.1 Egretta garzetta
CCTTCTGTCCTCCACAAAAAGCTTTCAGTTGTTGCACTTGGAGAAAAAGGCACATAAAACCCATAAATGAGTCAGACCAAACTACCACTTTAATCAAACTTGTAGCACTTGGCTGTAAAGCACTACAAAAAAAGTAAGAAAAACTGAAACACCCTTAAGGATAATTGAACAAGCCAGGGCTGCCATCATACAGGGAATAAATATTGGAAAAACAATAATCTAGAAAGGCTGATGCTGAGAGAATTAAATTAAATACCCATGGAAGTTAATTACTGGGAAAGTAAGAAGTGTATTGGAAGGAGCAAAAGAGAAGACAGACAAATAAACCTGCTACCAACTAAACTTGATTCCAACTATTCCTTCTTCTGTTCCCCATAGTGTGTAAATTACAGTGACTAATCTGACAGGAGTAGATTCACAGTAATATAAGAAGCATAAAAATTTAGCCCACACTTTTTCTACTCTATTGAATTTTATCTGTGTCTGTTTACTGGCATTCTTGGTAACTACCCTTGTGTTACAGATTAGAAAATAACTGAACTTTTCCAATTCTTTTTTTTCTTACTTCAACTTTGTTTATTCTTTTGAGAAGCCATCCAGTATTCATCCATTCCTCTCTACAGGCACTGGAGTGCCAAAAGCAGTTGTGGCATTCACCTGGTATTCATTTCTTCTCCACACAGGTGAAAAACACCCTGTTACAGATATCTATTTAGCATTTCACATAAATACAAGACAAAGTGAAGATGATGTGAGAATATTCTCTAAGGAGAGGGCTGAGAGTAGAAATCGTCTATGTACTTCAGTTGCATTTGGTGCTTCTCCTATTGGTTTCCAGTTGGAAGAAGGACACCTATTTCACAGCAATGGCTGGAAGCATAGCCCAAAGAACATGAAATGGAGCGTGGGAGGTGTAGTGATCCAAACCAGAAGACTATCGTACATTGAGGAGTTAGTGATCCATGTAACAGGCAACATGAGCAGCCACAGGCCTGTGCTGCCCTGTACTATGCAGCGTACACAGAATGGCTTTCAGGCCTGAGTTGTGTTCTGGGGGGGTTGGACTAGATGACCTCTAGGGGTCCCTTCCAACCCAAAACATTCTATGATTCTATGATTCTATCTCTTGGCTGCAGGATAAACTTAGACGGCTAATTGTAACAGAGGAGGCTGCAGGTGCTGGTTGATTGTGACCTACTGGTTGATTACGTCACCTACGTGTCCTTGTCATTGCCTCAAAGTGAAGCAGCAAGCTCTTATGTGAACACCCATTTCTTTCACAGTAGGAATGAGGAAGACAGTAGTTTTCCTCCAAGAAAACAGAAGAACTTGAAAGACTACAATGCTGGTGAACATCTCCTTGGACAGGATGCGCACTCTGTATTGTGCCCAGACTGAAGGTCCATCTGATGACACTGCACAACTTGGGGTTCTTCATGTGAAGGACCATGAGATTACCTATCCTTTTTTTTGTTTTTCTGTTAGCTCCAAGGAATGGTATTCTTGGCAATCCTTTATGGAGTCTGAGTGCATTTCTTACCAGGTTCATAATGAACACTGCCACTACTGGGATCTAACACAAAAGCCATATAGACTTGCAGATAAATTGCCCTGAACACTAAAACTCTTGCTACAATTCTGTTAATATCATAGTTCTCAGTGCAGTAGAAATATATTTTGCTATCCTTCTGTAAAAAGTCAGTTATAAAACTGATAGACATCTCACAAATTTACAAACTTTCATTATCATTCCAGTGCTCACTTGTTCTCAGAAGCAGCTTAATTAAATATTGAAAGGTTATTTCTTTGAGGTCCCATTTTAAATGGATTGTATTAAAAAAAATATATTTTAGAGAACTGAAATGAGTTATAAAGATTTACATAGACAAACTTTAATTGCCTTTCACCAAACTATTTCAGTACAACACTATGCATTCAAAACTACTGTAAAGAGATATATTCTGTAATGTTGCAGATATGATATTCTGTAATGTATGGGACAAGAATGCCTGTTAACAAGACACCCTTTGACACTCTCTGCCATAATATGCCTGTAGCCAAATAACTGAAATACAGACTGGATAAGCGGGTAAAAAGGCAGGTAGACAACTGGCTGAAACACTGGAACAGGTTGCCCAGAGATGTAGTGGAGGCCCCATCCCTGGAAACATTCAAGGCCAGGTTGGACGGGGCTCTGAGCACCCTGATCTAGTTAGCGGTGTCTCTGCTCACTGCAGAGGGGTTGGACTAGATGACCTCTAGGGTCCCTTCCAACCCAAAACACTCTATGATTCTACAGAATGTTGATCTCATAGGGTTGCAACAAGCAGCACAAAGTTCATCTGGCAGCTGGTTAACTAGAGGCACCCCTGGGACTGACAGTAGGGCCAACAGTATTTAAAGTCTTTTTCAAGACCCCAAATAGTGGGTCAGAGCACACTCTTGAAAAGTTTACAGGCAACACCAAAGACAGACAGACTTAGAGATGGACAGCAGTGTAATGAGAGACAACAGACATGGGTTGCAATATAGAACCATAGAATCCTAGAATACTTTAGGTTGGAAGGGACCTTCAAAGATCATCTAGTCCAACCCCCCCTTCCCTGGGCAGAGGCCAGGTTGGACGGGGCTCTGAGCACCCTGATCTAGTTAGCGGTGTCTCTGCTCACTGCAGAGGGGTTGGACTAGATGACCTCTAGGGTCCCTTCCAACCCAAAACACTCTATGATTCTACAGAATGTTGATCTCATAGGGTTGCAACAAGCAGCACAAAGTTCATCTGGCAGCTGGTTAACTAGAGGCACCCCTGGGACTGACAGTAGGGCCAACAGTATTTAAAGTCTTTTTCAAGACCCCAAATAGTGGGTCAGAGCACACTCTTGAAAAGTTTACAGGCAACACCAAAGACAGACAGACTTAGAGATGGACAGCAGTGTAATGAGAGACAACAGACATGGGTTGCAATATAGAACCATAGAATCCTAGAATACTTTAGGTTGGAAGGGACCTTCAAAGATCATCTAGTCCAACCCCCCCTTCCCTGGGCAGAGGCATCTTTCACTAGATCAGGTTGCTCAAAATCCCCATCCAACTTGACCTTGAACACTTCCATGGATGGGGCATTCACAGTTTCTCTGGACAACCAGCATCTCACCACCCTCATCATCACAAATTCCTTCCTTTAAATCTACCCTCTTCCAGTTTAAAACCATTGCCCCTTGCCCTGCTACTCCAGGACTTCGTAAAAAAAATATCTTTCTCCTTCTTACAAGCCCCTTTTACATACTGAAAGGCTGCAATAAGTTCTCCCCAGAGCCTTCTCTTCTTCAGGCTGTACAACCCCAACTCTCTCAACTTGTCTTCATAGGAAACATGGGATATTCCAACTTTATGTACAAACATACCATGAGAGTGGTCAAACACTGGAAGAGGTTATCCAGACAGGTGGTGGAGATACGCCCCTGGAGTTATTAAAAACTCAGCTGTAAATGTCCCCGAGCAACTTGATATAATTGGTCTCCTTGGGTGGAGAAACGATAAATACTTAACAAGTCTAAACCCTGAATCTTCAACAGCTTAAGTGCAGCTGGAAAAGGAATTCTCTTGTCATTCTATGAATGCTTAAAAAATCTCAAATATTTTTCTTGACTTTTAGCCGAATGTAAAAGAGAAAACATTTAAAATTTTCACAAAACATTTTTTTTTTAAATTTGGTCTAGGTCATTTGGTTATAACCTTTAAGACAATTGTTTCACTAGGATTAGCTTATTTTTCAAAATGTCATTTGCTGGTGAAAAAAAGTGAGATCTTTCATTTTGAAAAGGTCAAAAAGCTTTGACCTTTTCAAACCTCTTTTGAGGAAAAAAAACTGTCAAAAAAGTTTGTTTTCTGAATAGCTGAATGTAGTGTTCCAACAAAACCACTCCATTGTGCAGACCCACTGCTTACATTAAAAACTTTCTGGCATGGCTTTCAGTAAAGACACACGATCTGACTTTAAAAAATGCTGACTCTTTCACCTTCTTTCTGCCTAAAGCAAAATTTCATTTTTCATGAATAGCAGCAGTCTACTAGGACACAACAATTTAATCTCAGTAATTAACATATTTTTACTTCCAACCATAATTTGCAATAACAATTACAAATAAAAATGCATAAGATTTTAAACATTTAAATATTTTTAATATTGCAAATTAGGTATAAGGAAGATAAGCTAAAACCAAAAAAGTCTCTTGCTCCATGATAGTGAGCATACCTGTCTGACTTACAATGTTTTTCTCAGCCTGTCAGAACTGCTGCACCTCTGGGCATGACATTTCTCTTGGATGAATGTCTCCTCCACAGTTTGTTAGACATTGCATACCGATGCGTTGATTCCCCAAAGGTGACATCATTACAAGAGGTGTTATCTTTTTCATGTTGTCAGAAACACTGTCCAGCTTTTTTTTTAAGCAATCTTCTCCTCTTATCTTTCAGTTTCTTCTTCCTCTTCCTTTCACAGAGTATTTCTTTTAAGAATAATATGTTGTGCAATTATCAGCCCCTTCTGCTACTTGTTGAAACAAAATTTCAAAGAGCTTCTGATTCTGAAACACCAAGAAACATTCACCACATTTTAACTAAATAATCCTTTTTTTTTTCCCCCGGGTTATTTTGCAATATCTTTACCCCCAAAAGAGCTACAGCAATGTATTACTTCCTCTGTCACACTAATAACTTACTTTAATTTTTATTTTGGTAGAGTCCAAAATACTGAGACATTCAAAACACCAATATTCTGTCCCAGGTTGCTAATAACATTTCTGAGTTACAGGTTCACAAGGAATTAAAAGTAATCAATATTTAAGTAATCTCATTCCAGTTTTCCAATTGGATCTATGAAGATGGACTGTTATTCATTTATACACTTTCCAATTTATTCTGAAGTCACTGAACCTCTGCAAAAATGCACAGGCCCATCATGCTATTTCTGACTGCAATACCATGGTTTTAAATTGTACACGATCATTTTATAGGGAATGAATTATGGAAAACTTCTTTGACAAAATTGATAAGGTGTTAGCAATGTTAACTCAGCAATTTCTATCAAACTGCATGAATCACTCATAGGAGGAGAGAGAAGGGGCATTCACATGGCTCACTGCAGACTGTATTGAGAGAAATTAGGAATTTAAATTCCCTGCACCCTTATACAGCAAGACAGAAGTGCCTGTAGGACAGTGATTCAGAATACCTAAACCAGGCTTCTGAAAGAGTAGATGATGTGAATACCTTTGATTTGCTTAGCAAGTAAAAGCAATACAGTGGATCAGATATATCCACATCCAACAAATACAAGCCTAAATTTTCCAGAATAATAGGATCAGTATGGGGTAAATCTGGCAAAAATGAATGTCAAAACTGCAAAGGGATGCCATACACATTTCTCTACTTTGCTGCAAATATCCCATGTTTTTGATTTACAGCTATCCAGCAGTAGTCCTTACCTGAGCAAAAGCTGCCAATTCTATCAGACTAACTGTATATAATTATATTTTCTTTCTATCACAGTAGTTCCTGGAGGTCTTAAGAAGACGGTGGTACCCTCACTTCCCTGGCAGCCACTGCTTGACAAACAATAGCCCTTTGTGTGTGCAGGCTGTGGCAGGGAATCATTAAAATAGCTGCAGGTGGATGCAAGGCTGGAAGGGAGGGGGCTGCTGAGCTCCTCCTGGGAAAGACCCAGCTCTCTGAGATGCCCTAGCAGATGCCTTCCAGCAGCACTGGTTCTCCCAACCTTGGCAACCAGGGACACTTTAGAAGGACCAGCATAGCAGCATGGAGAAAGGGTAGATATTCATAAATCCTATTGTATAATAATTTTGAGGGTATTACTCCTAGTGAAGCTGAATTGTATTATTGGTTACTAAAAGCCCTTGCATTATTATAGTTAGACAAAACTACCATTTGGTGTATTTTAATCTGAGTGTTCAGTTTTCAGTTAGGCTAACAATAAATCCTTGCCTCCACATATATACAATGTATTTCCTTCTACCCAAGACAAGATTTTGAGTGTAACAATGTTTAAGTAATTAATGCAAATTTCAATGGGGTCTTAGCATACAGCAATTCTGATGCAGCTCTGAAGGAACCAAAGCACCAAATCACCTCCCTAATGGTTTTCTGAGGAAAAAACCCAAACAAACAAAACCATCAAAGGTACGGAACAGGATTTCTGCAGAGGTGTTTCAGCTTTTTTAAAGTCTCTCCCTTTGTATCAGATTTTTAACAGCATTAGCTGCAGTGTTAACTGCTATGGAAACTGTTACTGTTGCTGCAGTAACATCAGCAGTGGTCAAAATGGTGCTTCAGAAACAGAAACGCAAACACAAGCAGTGTTCAGTTGCTTGGGGTTTGGTTTTGGTTTGGCTTTCTTGCACAAACACGCCATGCAACTCTGAGACATTTCTGACCAGCAGAAATCAGGATGTTATAGCCACGGGCTGTCAGGGACTTAAACAGTGCTATCATGGCTGCTGCTAAAACCACTTGCAGGCCCACCACCGGGGGACAGCTGCGGCACGGACAGACCAAAACTCAGCATGGCACCTCCACCTTTATGGTAGTATCCCAGACTCCTGAGTTTTCATTGCATTTGCACCTAAAATCGCTTTTCCCTTCCTCCCTCCCCGCATCCTGAGGAACACGCTGGAGTACTCTGCCACCCTGATTCCCCCTACGGCATTCTCCAGGGCTAAAAAGCTGGCCCTTAATCACAACCTGGACACAGCTTGTTTATTGTTTCCATTCTGTAATAAATAACAGCAAAAAGAAAAAGATCATCGTACTACTCACTTCAGCTACACAAACAGAAAGTAGCATCAGCAATCTGACTGTGTCTCTTCTGTTCTAGGTAAGTAACCCAGCCCATGCCTAAACCTATAGAAGATCTGCAAACAGTAACTAAGAGTTATAGGGGGATAGGGGAGAATGTCTGCCATATTTTTTTTCAAGTATCTTATACCATAATTTCCTTAGATAGAAGTAAAAACAGTGGTGTATTTTTTTTTTAAATGAAATATCACAAATTTCAGCCTGCTCATTGTGACTGAGACCAAGAAGAACATTTTCCATTTGCTCTCTTTTTTTCTAAAGCAGGAATAACTCCAGTGCAACTTCTAGCTGGGAGTTTAACGCTATGCAGGAGGCTGCCTGATTTTCCACAGCTGCTCTCTCCTCCCAGTCCTCACGGCAGGAAAGGTCATTCTATAACCAGTCAGCATAACTCCACAAATCATGCATGAAGGTTGCTCTTGCCATAGCACTGGCAGGAGGTGGGATGCTGCAGAAGACCTGCTTAACATGTCTCAGAAACAGTGTTAACCTGGTGCTGGGTCAGAGTGCCTATCTGCACCAGAAGAGGAAGGTAAGACACAAGAGGTTTTCAAACCCCACAAACAACTAAGCATTGAAGAGGAAGCTTAACATGAGGTCTATGATGTGCTGCTGTTGGAGTTTCAGTAATGCCAGGTATAAGTAAGACTCCCACTGGACACTCATTTCCTCTAAGTTAGGGCCTCAATACAGCCCATAGCCAGTTGGTTGCTGGACTGTGGTTTCTGGAAAAAGTCCTAACTGAATTATCAATATTGTATTTCTCTCAAGAAAGGGCAGCTTAAAAAAAAAAGCAACGTCTGACTTTCTTTGGTAAGCAATGGGTGAACGATCTAATTTACAAATATATAGGAAGAAAATTTACTTCTGGGACTAGCAAAATTAAATTGAAATACACTTTCCAAATGTTGCTGTTGTTGCAAAATCCATCTGTTCTACAAGTTAAATCCTGAGCTGGGAATACCATAAAAACTAGAACAGGGTGCAAGCCGTCAGAAGCTCATTAAAAGAAACACTTTTAAAGCACATCTTTTACAAATACTCTGCATTTATGAAGTTGCTATAAAACAAAACAAATACAGATGAGGCATTCATGACACAGAATCAATCCCCAGCTAGTTTATGCATCAAGAAAACAAAAATAAATGGAAGACATATTAAATAAATAAATATAATCTAACACTTATTGTTATCTTTCTGTTAATTTGGTAGAATAAAATCAGTTTCATTATTTTCACTGATTTCCCACAGGCTGCTCCTACGTGAAGATTCAGTAGCTGGTCTAGTTTAGCTGTTTTTTGAAAGCACAGTACATCCTAATGATTGACAGGATGACAGAAGAGGTTTGACCTGACTACCACTTTCATAATGAAGTTTCTCTACTCAGAGAGAAATGTAATTCCAGAGTTTCATTACTTCTTTTGAAAGGAATCTTCCATACTTTGAGACAGTGACCCCAGTAGATGTTTTTTTCCCAAGACTACTCACCAACAAGGACAAAAAGGAGAGAAGCTCTTTGAAAGAAATTATTTTCATGTTACAAAATGGCTGTTTTGTCACAACACAGAGCTAGGAGTGCTTCATGAAGCTAAAGCAATAGGATTGACTTACTTACCAAAGCAAAAACGCTCTCTAAACTAAAAAGATGACAGAAAACTATTCTCACTTTGAGATATAGGCATCATCTCATTTGCTGGCTGAATTCTGTTACTGTAATAGATGCTAAAACACTTTTTATAAGTAAAGATACTTCTTTACAAGTCAGAATATTTAGTCACCTTTCAAAAATTCATTGTAATTTGTAGCTCAACTCTCAAAACCAGATTTACAATAGTTGCAGTCAATAACCACTTCTTAACCTGTAAAACTGATGCAAAACTGATACCTCTCTTAAATAACATCTTGAATAACATAATAAAATCTTATTTCTTATATTATACTAAAGTATTAAAGATTTGTGTATTTTTGGTATATGTAAGAAATTAATTAAATGAATTTTAAAATATTAATAGATACTATCTCCTAAAAATCTCTTGAACTGAAATTTATTGGGAAAATATGTTCTAAGTTATCTATTGCCATGTTTTTCTCCTGCATTTCTTTCACTTGCTTTACTGAGATTAGGTCTACCTGGCTCAAGGATCATCCTTTTAACATCCTATTTTTTGAGCTATTACATTGCTCAAACATCATGGTAGGAATAAGCCACACAAACAAAAAGTATGTTATTAAATTAGTAACACATTGAGCAACAGTAAGAATATTTTGACTTAAAAATCACATTCTGATACACAGCTGCAACAGATACCATGTTAGAAAACCCCACTGCCCTAAAATTAAGCAGTATAGGTAATTTCTCAAACTCCTATGTCCTCAAAAAAAAAAAAAAAAAAGGTTTTGCAAAATGATACTTTTGAAAACCCTTGTTATAGTTTTGTTCAGTGAATAGTGGTTCAAGGTCCACCAAATGGTCTTGTATTTAAGTTCATATCCTAAAAAGTTTGCTCACTTCATACACAGAAAAAATTCCACTAAATTTAATGGTATTTTCCCTGGTTAAGGAGTCTCAAGATCCCTGCATTAGTGTACTATGCACCATTTGATAAGTGAGAAAGTAATGATTCAGAAAATGGTAATAATTTAGTTTGGTCTACTCACTCCTAAACGGTTGAAAATATCTTCCCTTGTAAATTAAACTGTCATAGAACCTGTGTCTTCAAAACTACATTTTGACCAACACCAACAAGAAAAGCAAAGCAAAACAAGGTGGCAAATTCATTCTGGTTTTAGGCTTGCTTTTAGAATGTCTTCAATCATCATGAGGAATCCAGACAAAACTGCCATAGCAAAGTGTCAGCTATGAATTCTCCTTGTCTAAAGAAGCAGTAGGAAAATACTGGCTCAGCCAAAACAAGAAACATCAATGACCTTGGCACAACTGTGGCTACCAGCCAGGTAACAGAATAATGCAGCACAGCTCTCATGACAAAAAATCGTTGTTTATTATGTAAATTGAGGTTGAACTCTTCTTGTATACAAATTTTAATTATCTTTATAATGTTATTTTTGAAAATCTTATTTACAAACTCTGGAAGCATGTTATTGATAATGGAATATAAATTAGACAGCATATAAGAAAGAGTCTTTTGGATAGACATTTTGTGGGGGGCTTTCTTTACAATATCTGTTTGCATAGGTTGCACAGACATTGTCACCTCCCAAGAAGACAGCAGTTCCATAACTGCTTAAGCATTTATTGTCACAGCTTTTCAGCAAGCATCCAATTTTGCAGTCAGGATACCAAGGAAAGGAACATTCAATATGCCTTTACATAGGATTTCCGTGACAGATGTATTAACTCTCATTCTATTGCTTTCAGCAGAAAACTGCGTTCCTGTGGTCATTTTGTAAACTTCTTTCCATGAGTAAATCAGAGTGGGGCTAAGAAGATGACTAAGAAGTTTTAATTACCTACTGCTGCTGCACAATGCATGAGAAAAGAAGATGTACAGAACACTTCTGCATGCTTGGGATACAAGAGATGAGGGGGTTTTGTCCAAAGCTTGTAGTACAAGATTTGCATTACACTGATTAAAAAAGAGCAGAGGGAATACAAAAATTATTTAGAAACATTATAGGAGGTTTTTCTTCTTCTCTAGGTATTATACTGATTTTATTATATAAAGAGTAAAAGCAGATTGAAAAATACTGGCATAGCCATTACTATTTATTCAATGCAGTAATTTAATCATAGATATTTAAACCTATAGTAATGAAACTCTAGTCCATGCAGATGACTGAAATGTCTTCTCAGATTGCAGGTCTTCTACACCCCTGCTGAATCCCCTAGCAGTTTTCTCTTGACCATCAGATCTTTAATTCCTTTATATGGAATACAACAGCTTCATCAGGAGGGGTACTGAACACACAGTTCAGCCCCATCCTAGACATATCTGCTGCCTGATCATTAGGCTGTTCTCCTAGAAAATGGGAGCATGGGTTTGAATGCATTTGACATCTGAACAAATTAAACATTAAGCTATTGAAGAAAGGTGGGAAGGCATGAGGGTGGTTCCCAGAAAGAAAGTATTAAGTCCATTTATTTATTTATTTATCTATTTATTTATTTAATGTACTGAAGAAACACTTAGGTCAGGAAATGTCTTCGGACTGAAATCCCAAGAGATTGGTAATGCTTCCCAGTAGTGCTGAGTAGTAAGGTGTGTAAATTTCACAGAGATATGTAATTTAAGTTGTATTTCTGTGTTCAGCATTTCCTACTGGCTAACTCAGAGGCTCCCTGCTCAGCATGCTGCTTTTTCTAAACCCTTTTCTGAGATACCTAACTCTGATATACATTCTACAGGAATCCTTTGTATTTTAGTGACATAGATTTAGATGTTAGCAGGTTACGAGTTAGGTGCTACAGTACTATGCAGCTGTGTCTCATCCCTTTGTGGTTCTACAGTCTTACAAAACAATTTATATTCAGATTTTTCAGCTGATACCAACTTGCTCTACTACCTCAAGAGAACTGTACCAATTTACACCAGCAAAAGGCTGGCCCTGATTGTACAACTAACGCATGAGCTAATACCAGTCATAATAAGCACTCAATTACATTCCATATGTGTAAGAGAAACCAAAGCGATTAATGCCAGAAAACTGTTATGAGAACATGAAGTTCTATTTAGACAACCCTAAGTAATAGGCAAAGTGAACACCAGCTTGATGGTACGATTCTTTTCTAGACCTGCAATTTGTACACAGGGCATAGCCAAGACCTGATGAGTGATTTGCACAGATTACTTCTTAGCCCAAAGGAAAGAGGCATTCTGTGAGACTGGCTCAGTTGGTAGTTGTCCTGTTACAGAATGACAAGTGGTTTGATTGTGATACACAGTGTAAGTGCTCTGTTCTCATTAAAAATGAACATGCTGTGGGAGACTTTTACCACTTACTCTACAGGTACCCACTGTGAAAAGCTAAGATACAATGAATATGTAATTTGGATATGTCTTTTATGGAAAAATCCAATGAACCCAAAATAAAACTTGGGAAGAACCCCTAAGGGTAGATATAATTTTCCTTGCCTGTTCTACCTACAGTTTTAAATGAGGTGACTTGTCATCTCTGAGCTATAAGACCCTTCCTTTCAAATATTTACTGGATTGCCATGTCAGACTGTGGCACGTAATACTACAATAGGATAGACAAACTATCTGTTACATATTATAGCTGGAATTCTCTCTCTGCCAACAAGAAAATTACAGACTCTATACACACATTGTATAACATCCGTGGCATTTCTGTGGAACATTTCTAATTCACCATTGGCTCTTTTATCTGAAGTTTGCCCACTGCTTGTAGGGATGGCATCTGATATTCTAATCATCTGGGCAGCTCCTGCAAATACACTCTTTAGGGAAAACAGTTGCACTAACACAGGTTTTCTTCTTTTTTCCCCCAACCTGGAACTCCAACCCTCAAATATGCTATCAAAATAAATGAAAAAACCACATCACATTTCAACTAAAAATGCAGAAATGGACAATATTTACAACTCATCAAATGACAGGTTTGAATTCTTGTGACCAAGCTTTCTAGGTGAAATTTTTATCCTTAAGAGGAATATCCCAGCCTCAGCACAAGTTATACAATGCCTACTTCCAGTATTAAAAATCATCATAAATTCAGCCTTTAGTCTGTGAAATACAGCATTATAAACTTGTTTCATAACTATGCAATGATTTTTAAGGGTCCCTCTTAGATATCTGCAATTGTATGTTTGAAAGCTAAGGCATCTGAAGCATTACAGAGTAATAATGGATAACAAACAATGTTTTAATTTTTTTTAAACAATACTTTTTGCATAAGTATCATACATAGAATATACAGAGTGGGAGAAGTACCGGTGCTTGCAGAAGTCTGTCAGAGTTGCATATGGCTTCCTCAGTCATTATTTCTGTAGTCATTTCCATTACAATACACACACCCATCAAATCTGCTTATCTGACGAAATGCATACGTGTATCTACAAAGTCGCATCAGAATTCAAAACACAGTAAAATGCTTGAGTGTGTCTAGAGCAAAAAGGTAACATACCCTAATGCTATCATCCTTCCAGGGTCAACAACATTAATTTTCACTTCTCAAATGATCATTAAAAGAATTCCTCTTTTAGTTTCAATCACTGAACAATAATTTTGGATGGTGCTGAAATGGAGTCAATTAATATCTTTTTATACATTCATCAATAACTCTGCTACACTTGAAACTGAGTCATTCAAAAGAAAGAAGTTATGAAAAGAAGCCAGACTGTCTCCTTCATGGAGCATAAAGCAAAAGTCAAAAGCAGAGCAAAGCAGAGACAGAACTAATCAGACACGCTAAGAAAAAATTAGTTTTGTTCTACATTCAGTGGATATATCTGTATTTGGAAAGTTAATAGGCTCTGCCATAAACACAGTTCACTGCATTTAATTGTTTTTAAATACCCCAAAAGGACCTGCACATAACAAGATATAAAGGTATTGGAAGACCTACAGATTTGGGCACAGGAGCCACTACAGAAGCTCCTTTTTGGACAAAGAAAATCTTTAATCTGTTCAGATTTGCTGCATTAATATGTTCTATTTCCTTATGAACTGAAATATATAGAATCCAGTTCTAGAAACTCTGCAGCAAGTTCTAACTTGTAAAAAGGCTTTTCAATGGTGTAGTATTGGCAGGGGTCCTACCCTACCCATCTTCTATTGTGTAATGGTGTAGCACTTTTGGTTTGGAATCAGGTACTTCTTCTTCAGACCTAACAGTCCCAATTCATCTCAGCCCTGGTCTTTAATGATTACTTGGCTGAAGAAAATATTTATTCTGAATCTGAGGAAAATTACTTAGCATTTTTGTTGTGATGCAGTCAAGATAAGTTCAAACGTTACACCAAACCACAAACACATATGAAGTGTTATATGATGTCTGGTGAAACTTCCTTAGAACAATAACGATTACTAATTTTGTGCATCTGAAATCCACCCAATCCTCAAGCAACTAAAAGTGGGAAGGGAATAAGGAGTCTCCTCTTTTTTCAAGGCCTCTGCAAATGCAATGCAGAATCGCAGCAGTCCTAGACAGCACTCAAGGGAGTATATGGATTGCTGCCAAGTTCCCTACTCTACTCAAGAGCAACATACAAACTGGGAACGATAACGAAATGCGGAACAATGGCCCTCCCGTGCCCTTACGCTGATAGCCACTGGCCTGATGTGCTAGAGATCGCTGCTGTATGCCTCCCTTCTCAAGGGATGTCACCCTACTATCAGGCAAAACGTCCTCTAGTTTCACAACAGGAGCAGCACTGTGAATTTAGCTCATAATGATTTATGTGAGTCCAAAAAGAAAATAATGGTTTTATACCAGGAAGAACTTTCAAAAGCTTCTAAGTCCAAACCTCAAAAGTGCAGAAGTCACTGAGGTGCCTTGGTCCTGAACGACATGTGGATCTAGCTAATTAGAAATTTATTTAGTATGAGTATCTTTAATCTACCGCCATCTATTCACACATTAAAGGGAACAGTACTTTGTGTCCTACAAATTAAAAATTGACATTAAAAAGGATTTTAAAATTTTAGTTAAAATTCCATAAATAGTTAAAAATCCATAAATAACTTAAGCGCTGTTTGTAAATTACTGAAAATAAACCCATGCTCTGATTCTTATCTTTATACTTGAAATACAAATGCATTACAGAAACATTCAAATGTATGAACTAAAGCAGAAGCGTTACTAGTTTGAATAAGAATGAGGCAGTGGTAAATCTGATGTTAGTGCTCCTTGCACAGGGTCAACAGTGTTGCTAGGCACTGAGCAAGTATAAGCTCAGACAGTTACTTCAAACGTGTTCCCAATTTTATTGATAATTTAACTTGTTATCAAGAGGTTAGGTCCAGTGTTCTTCATTAAGGAACTTGTTATGAATATATTATATTTATATTAACTTCTGCAAGACTGTATTTCCTGGGGTTTATATTCTCAGGATGTATTTCATATCCTCAGACACCAGTACTATGAACTGTATAAAAAATTCTATTTACTGTTATAGGTTTAATATGCTCAACTACTTTACATGAGACATATAGTATTAGAATTTGGAGGTCAGAAAACTTTGATTAAGATGAATAATAGAAAAAAGGTTTGACAGGATATTATTTTACCTCAGTATATTATTTGCAAGTGTATAAGATCTCATCATCCATATAACTGAAGTTATTTTTAATCAGGAAGATCAAGGATTAATCTTTGATATTTTTTCATCACATAAGCTTTTATCATATGTTAATAATATAACTTTTATGTAATGTTAGATGTTGCAACCCATCAAACAGTAAAAAGATTAAAGTAAGAAAAAAAACATATGTAGGCCACATAAAAAAAAAATACAGATGGAAATAATTAAAAACTAGAAAAGTAAACAGACACAAAATGCTAAGAACAAACAAATGCAATCAAAAGAAATTTAAACAGAAACATGAAAATCTGTCACACACAAAATTAGAATACCCCTGGAGAGCACACATTCTTAATGACTGCATAACAAAATAATCATTTTAATTATTAGTTGAGGAGGTCCTCTTACATTGGTTGGCAAATGTACAAAATTATCCTTTCAAAAAAAAACCCAACCTGTTGTAAGCAGGATTCATTAATAAGTGCAACACAACAATATGCCCCTTAGGAGAAAAGGCTTTGTAAATTCCTAAACTGTTGAAGATAATGGAAGCTTTTAAATGAAGAAAAAAAAAAAATCAGTATACAGTACAAGTGTTATGTTTAAATATCAGATGCAATGTGGAAACTGAAATGTATTTGAAGCACCACTTAATCATACACTTGTCTAGAAGCTAATCAGTTAAAAAATGCATCTAATTTTATAACATTAAATAAATTCTGGTGTAACCATTTCACATGTATTTGTTATCGAAACACTAAATGTAAGGACAAGGTTTCAGCTAATGGGAACACACTGTGAATTTTAGAGTACCCCAGTAAATGCAAACTGTGTGAGTCTACAAAAGGTTTTCTTATTCCAGAAGGAGCAGGTTTCTGTCCCTGCCTGTCACTGAGCTGCAGCTGTCAACCAGAGAGAGCCCTTATCTTAATTTTTTTTTCCTGAAGATGGCGATCAAAAGAGAAGATGTAGCATCCTATTGTGAATTACAAACATGCTGCCTTGTACTCCTGCAATTCCCCTGCTGTCTGGAGTCTATCATGGCACTACAACATCTCCTAATGTTTGATATTCTACTTAACCCCCAGCTACTTAGAGCATTTGAGAGGAACAAATACAGAAGAAGGAACACTCTCTCTAAAGCCTCACACCATCACGGTCTGTCACATCAG
>NW_009259863.1:988058-1021197 GCF_000687185.1 Egretta garzetta
AAAGGGGTGAGACTCTGTAAAGGACCCAAAAGAGGAACACGTGGCTGTACGAGTCGGGAGCTTGCATGCATTTGGCACATTCAGCTGCTTAAAACACATCACACTGCTCATCTTCTGAAGCACTGACAAGCAGAGGGTGATCATAAGGTGGCAGTTAACATCGTTCTGCCCGCTTGCTTTTGTGAATGGAGAGTGGCATGCTCTGCCTTAGTAAAACAGTTCTCAGAAACTGAAGGGATCAAGGGAGAAGCAGGAGAAGCGTGACCACAACTTTGAAAGTGATGTGGGATGATCTGCCAATAATGGGTCACAGCATGCCTAACAGATAGGTACTTCCTTGGACTACAGTGTTGGAGAGCAGGGTAAAGTTTTTGGGACACAGAGAAGCATCCATTTAGTCCAACATTCTGCCTCTGTACTTCAGAATGAAAATGTCAGAAGCTCCCAGTACTGACATCTTCCTCATCCCCTTCAGCCAGCAGTTAGCTGAAGCACTAAAGCATAAAGGTTTACATCTCATTTTTTCCAGTTTAATGTAACTCTGAACCCCCTCATTTCTTACAGAAGTAACCCTTACTGTGAGCTACAGTTGGGGGTTTCTTCTATTCTGAGCAGATACAGTTCATCTAGAATACAGCAAACTAAAACAGCATTTCAAGTTACTCGTCCCAACCTGCATTGGCATGTGTCTATAACCAGCTCCATTAATTAACTGTCAAAATACTTATTCAGCTAGCTTTGTTTCCTACTGAAGTTTCTCACCATTCTCTCTTCCTGCCTAAGCCAAGCTATTGCATCACCTGTGTCTGGAAAGGCCAGGCACCTCTGACATAATGGCTTCATTTGAATGGGTGATAAAATTGTATTATATATGTAATGCCTTTACTACCAGAAGTCAAGCCTCCAAACACAACCTAAACCTTTTCACAAGTTGGTAGACAGAGAATAACATTCCTCTTTATCAAATCTTACGTTATAGAGAAAATGTCTAAATTTTGAACTAGAAGGCACACTCATAAAGGCTTTTGAGTAATTATTGCTTCGTTGCTTACCAAAGCTGTTAATTCCCCTTTTTCTCCTTGATAAATTAAAAAAAACCAAACTGTAACACAGACTCATCATCATCCTCAAGTCTGCATGATGTCTTTCCTCTCTCCACAGCAATTACTTCCAGATTTTCCCACTGACTTTTCACTAAACCTTTTCAAAACCCCCACCTCACACTATAGCAGTATCTTCCCCTGAGCTCTAGCAGAAGGATAAAAGTTCCTGCACTCACAGGGTTCGTAGCTCACAAACAATTACTTGCTCTGGCTGTGTATGGAGTCAAAGGAAATTTATAGCAACAGAGTTCCAGCATATCAAATGTCCTAGCTTGTGCCTGTTTGGATAAATTGATTATTTCCACAGGGAGTCCTTGTCACTAAATGACAATAACTGGTATAGGTGCTCGCTCTCTCCTGCATGGGGGGAGCACTTAATTCATCCTTCTTGTTTCTATACTGACTAGTTCCATAATAAATTAGTCTAATCTGTATTCTTCATTCAGTGGTTCAATAGCTGATGAGTTGAGATTTACAAGGTAGGTTTAAAAAGGAACGAGAAAAGGACTAATTTTTGATAACACACCTTCTGTCTCTTCTTCACATCATCTTTAAGCTTCCCATGCTCATTCAGGAATCCAAAGCTGACAAATACATTTGGGGAATCTCCTGGAGACAGGTGATCACACAAGGTTATCTACAGATTTGTTCAGTCTCTTTTCCTGACCTCTGATAAATAGGTTGATCTCACATCATTAAAAAGCCCACTGCTCACTTTTCTTCTGTACCCTCCCTTTTCCTGTTTACCAGCTTTTCGATAGATGGGTCTTTGCCTCTCACCTCACATCAGGGAAGTTGAAATCCTACAGTTCTTACGTAGCACATAAAGACAAGACAAGGAAGTCCTATAACAGTTAAAGAAGAAAATGTACTTCTTGTTTCTTTGATTTTATTCCAAAATCCAGGCAGCATAGCTTGCCCTCATATTGACACAGCTAACCTCAGCAACAGACCCACTGGATGCCTTAGCAGAACCATCTTTTGTTTGGCCTTATACATGGAGAGATACCTTTCCTCTCAGCTCTTTAGGAAAAGCCCTAAAACTTCATCTGTTTTAAATGGTAACTTATGTGAAGGATAACAAGTAGTTAGGATTAGAGACTTCACTAGCTATTATTAATTTCATAATACCAAGACTCCTTTTTTTTTTTTTTTTTGCAAAAAATGGTATAGGTGCACAATGTACTTTAAATTTACTGTATATCCTGTTTTGCTCTAGGCACAGTAATTACCTTGTAGATCATTCTTAACACAAATTGATTTTCTCAGTTTTCTGAAAGTATGCCCAATCTCATTCCCAAATAAAACATTGTAACTACTCAGAAAGCAAAATTCAGAGGGAAAGCAAATAAATGATGAATTAGCCAATACTTCTGGAAAGACAGGAGAATGTGCAACTGCCATCAAAGGTAATGGAAGCATTTTACTTCCCTTAGGATTTTGGGTCTTAGTTATGGAAGCCTTTTAGCTGGGATTTCTCTTAGTGAAAAGATGTAAACCTGATTATAAACAGTGTCTCTTATAAAGAAATGGTAACCTCAGTTAACGGAGACACTGTCAGTAATCTCATGGTGCTAAATTACCATTTCGGGGTTTTTTTCCTCTCATGCTCTTCCTGACTATTTACTTCTTTGGTAGAAGCTTCTGTTGTGATAAAGTCTAAAGGTACATAAATCACCTAACTATGGCCTGTTCCCGTTTTCTCTTTCAGAGCTGGCAGCCACAGACTATTACCACTATTACACTATATTACCAGGAATATCACAAAAGCCACTCAATTTCTGGCATAGGTTCAAGTCTTTTCCATACAGCCATTTGCACTTCTACAAAAATTCAGAAGATTGCAACTTGGCAGTTACCTTTACAGAAATACTAATATTAAAATACCACCTTCTGCTACTCTGTTACCGCTGTTAATAGGGATAAAAAGTCCCCCAATTAAACACAGCTTTCTAATTAAGGCCATGGTATTATTAACTGCTGCACTGCTCTTCCACAAGAGAAAAACAGAGGATTAAAAATTATCCTAGAATAGCCTATGGGTAGTCTAAAACTGATACAGAAGAAACAACAGTAAAAAAAAAAGGTTAAAATCTTTCCCATAACTCTATTTTATTCTGTAAAGAGGCTACTACTAAAAAGTCAGTGTCTACCAATCACTAGCCCAGTCCTGCATCTGATACATTACTGCTATATCTTTTTTTTTAATAAAAGAGAAAAAAGTACCTGATTTTTAGAGAAGCTAAAGAATCATGCTTATTATAAAGCTTAGTTTATGTGAGACTGGCTTGTTTTCTTCAATGAATGAAAATCACTGACACTACCTAAGTTAATCTTAGAACAGACTGAATAGTCAAAACAATGCATTTCATTATTGAACATTTTCTTTGTATGATTGTACCTCACCAAATTAGGTCACATAACTTACATTCTTACCCTGCCCCAAATCTTCCATTAGTTATGCCTAGCTTCTCTACAATCCTTTTATCTCCTGAAAGGATTTTCAAGTAAAATTTACTGACAGTGCAATTTTGCTATAGAGTCTTGTGCTTTTAGAGGAAATTAAATTGTACTGAAACCTCCCTACTGCAGATGTTTTATTCTGAGTACCTTAGGTATAGTAGATCACAGTACTCTAATATCTTCATACATTTTGTTACTTTCTCATAATTTATATATTTATCAATGAAGTTTCCAAATGCACATTAGAGTCTAGCATTAGTTTAATTTCTGATTTCTGTTTTGGATGAGTTAAAAGCTTCTGAAGAGGTAAAATGGCTCCTATGAATGTTACTCCTTTTGTCTCTCTTGCTCTGATGAACAAGCAAGGCAGAAATACCTAGTCGTCCTCCAAAACATCTTTCTCTAGTCTAGAATAACCGCTTTCTCTGATGACCAGGGCTGAGGACTGAGTGACAATTAGGGACAGCTTAACTTGTGGTGACTGGTGAGGTTTCAGCCTGCATTTGCTCAGGGTCTCAGAGCTGTTCAGCAGTCACATCCTGAACCCCAGTGGTTTACAGCAGTGGTTCAGTGTAAAATACCGTGACGGAAGCTGTGACAGTTCATCAGCTGACTGACAGGCAGTCCAGTATCTGTGCAGTGCAGGTGGTGAAAAGAGCTGGAAGCAGTAACGTCAACATCCATTAAGCTGTCCCCAGTTGTCATTCAGATCCTTAAGCAACCACTCAGCTGTCTGGATCATCCTGCAAGATATAGCCAGCATATACCTGCCAATTTTAATGTTTATCCCAGGAAAACATAAAAGAGCTTTTAAGCAGCCCCTTGTCTAAAGTGCTACTAGTTTCCCAGAAATCAAATTCAGGAGTGGGGAGCAGAGATAAATCTGCTGCAGAATCAGGGGTCCGTGATGGTGACAGAAGTGAGAGCAACAGCAGGTGAAAGGCTCCACTAAGAGACAGCTCCACTCACCAAAATATTGAAGACTAGCTCTGCTGCATACATTAAGAGGCTTTACTCACACCTGCAAAGCTGAGTGTATTTCATGATAGGGCTTTTGATAGTTCTAGTAATATGAAGAATTGGCTGAAATTCTCCTTTTTCTATATAAATGTGGGAAAGAATATGGAATTAGGTATTAGGAAGTGAGGTATGTTGGTTATTAACCAGTACACAGACAAAACAAAAAAGATCGGAATGAGCAATGAAACCAAGTTTTCTCCCTTCTACTATTTTCCTTTTCAGGCTCAAAAAGTGGCAGTTCTTCATATGCTAACACACTTTCTCTGGCTGTTGAACAAATATTCACATAAGGTAAATTGCACTGAAATTATATTTTGGGGTTTAAATTATTTTTTTTTTAAATTTGTTATTGTAAAGCAGTGCCACTCAACTTCAACAGCATTTTACCAACCAGTCAGCTATCTTGACCCATGACCATGTCCCCACCCAGTTCTGCCATGGACAGTTTTCATCAGCTGCTGACACACTGGTGACCACATCTCAGGAAGAGACGGATCCCCCTGGATGGAGCACAAACCACCAAAACTGGTTTTGACCTCCTCCATTCATTTTCTCATTTTTTTACACCACATTTTTGTGTATGAGTTCTTGGAAGACTGACAGGGGTCTTCTGGTGGTGGTGGTTTTTTTTAATTAACATAGGAAAGTCAATTGAATTTATGAAACTTTGAAAATCCGACAGTTTTATTTCTGAAATTTCCTTATTTTAATAAATGAATAATTTGCTTGCCATAAAACCTTCACCATCCTTTACACACTACTGAAGAATAACAAATAGACTATAGTATTATTTTCATCAAGCAGGCTGAAAATATTTCAGTTACTGAAAGAAGGATGTTTTTGGTCCTCCTTTTTTATAAATTCAGTGGAATGGTCTGAAAATATTACTGTGAGTACTGCAAAAAATGAATTTGTTATAATTAGACCTTCATGAAGAAAAGAGAAAACAGCAACTTTAAGAACCGATTATGTTATCTTAAAATCATAACTGAGCCTTAGAAAAAAAGTATTTGTTCCCTCATTTATACATGGCAGAAAATGAAAGCCATTATATTCACATCTTTTGTTGGCTAAATTCTTCAGAGTTTTTTTTTTCCCAGAGATGTGTTTTGATCCCTGTTTGGATCGGCTTGGTCAGACATCTTTAATAACGTGCAAAGAAATTGGCAAGCAGGATACATGCAGCTTGAAAGTATCAAGTAAATATTTATTGCCTATCAGACACAAAAGATAGCTTGAATTTAATAAGCTATCAAGCTAAGCATTAATATGCTCACCACACCCAACAAAACCCAGGAGTCTTCGCTGGCACAGCAGGCATCACTTGGAAGAAAAAAAAGCTGGTCTCTGCTGATCTGAGAGACAAATCCTCAACAGCACTACATTGCATCATCCACCCCGTCCAGTCCACACCAATGACATTGACTGGTGATCAGACTGACAACACAATTGCCTGTTGCTGACACAGAGGCCTGTGACAGCAGTTAATTATAGATCTATGAATCAGGACATAATTAATATTTTCTTGCCTTGGTACTGAATATAAGTATACTAAAACAGTGCAACAGTGGTGTGTAGGTATTCTGCGATGGCATAGCCAGAGAGTGAGCAGTGTGATCACCAGAGAGGAAAACAAAGATAGGTGTAGCTGCAGGTAGGAGGCATCCAAGTAACAACCGTTGCCAGAGAGAGGACAAAGTACCAGGTACTGCAAGTAGGCAGGATATGCTCCCATACACACAAGGAGGATGACTGGTAAGACAAAAAGAAACCTCAAGATAAGCAGTACCAGGAGCAGAGGAGACCACCCTTTTGGGAGGAGGGCAAGAGCATAAAAATACCAAGTTTAAGCAAGGAAAATCAGAGGAGAAAGAAGACAAGCTCACTTCAGTTCTGACACTTCTTGTCAATGAGCTCTCAAGATTGATCTCCTGGGCCTCTCTGACTAACAACCACCAAGGACCATAGACATCAACTCTAATTAAACAGCTTCAGCTCCATGGCATTGTATGGTCACAGATAAATTAGGATACAAGTGTTAAAGACGAGCAGTTTGGTATATGCAGGGATAAGATGGTTTAATATTGTGTAAAAACTGACCATCAGAAAGAAGTGTGTTGCTAATTAATGAATTTAGTAAAGTCCAGTTTTACAGCTGAAAGCTGTCCTGATTTGTCAGTCTTCTGAATGCTTCCATCGCAGTGATCTCTCATATATATGTACACATATATTCAGTTGCAGCATTGTATTTATGTTTACCCTCCTGAACCCCCGAACTTCAAAGAATCCCATCAAAAAAATCCTGCCTCCAACTGTAATTTTACGCTACCTTTCTACAGACTTTCCCAGACCTCTCTCTCACCACTTCACAATTTCCCCAAACAGTCTGAGCCAAAGTTATGGAGCTGGGCCATATCAGAGCTGGCCCTTGGATCCAAGTAACACGGGGAGCTCAACCCTTGCGAGCAGGCAGATAACGTTAGATAGAAGCTACAAAAAGACAAAGTTACAGGCACAGGCTTCCATAATATGGAAACTATTGCATGTTGTAGTGACAAAATTTTCCCTTTCTATCAAAGTTTCTATGATTAATACTATTTAGTACAAATGTAGGGTCATGTTTGTTGCTGTACACCAGTCTCTCTAAACCAACATTGATTTTGGGTTTTGTTTTTAAATCATTTTCACTCTTTATAAATCTGGGCTGTATTGGATAGATATATTCTGGTAAGACATACCAGCATTTCCCTGAAACAGCTTCCTCCTCCCCCAAGCCCATCAAAGCATTCATTTAAATAGCAGAAAGGAAAGGCTTAGCATCTTCTTCTGGATCTACCCAAGGCTGTTGAAGAGGTTACTACTCTGGTCTATTTGCCACTGCCCTCTAACGGGACAGTACCAACTTGACACCTTAACTGGCAACAAAACAACATGAAATTGATCACTCATTCCATTTTTCTGTAGGGGGAATAACCTCTAGCTAGGTAATAGGCAGCCAGTGGGCAATTACATATTAAACAACTCCCATGATTTGTAAAGCGAATGGGCACTAAGCCCTGAGTTTTTAAATCCTGCGTCTGCAAAGGAATCACGAAGAAATCAAATCAAACATAACAAATATTGCATGTCTAAATGTCTTTCAGACAATCTAGGGGATAAGGGGGAAACAAATCCAAAAGTACCTTCAAATGGCCTTATATATTTCTATAAGGTGCTACTCCTGAAACTCAATTTAGGTATTTCAATTGTCAGCATTGTTAACTATTCCTACTAAAAAGAGGTACAGTGGTGATCAAGACTGTAAATTAGAGAAATTGCTTTGTATTTGGTATCACAAGCAGGAGCACCTAAAAATGCCAGTATTTTCCCCTTCTTCCACTCCTCTAGCTCAGCTCTTCCTATATATAAAGAAATCAAACTCAAACAGCTTACTTGAATAAACAAGCACAGTCAAAGCCTCATCATAACCGTGCCCAGGAATATCAGTGGAGCAAAATATCATGTTTGATTATATTCTGAATATCTATGCAACCTGCTAAAAGAAGCTTTTGTGACAAATATTATAAAAAACTTATTTTGTGAGTGGGGATGGAAACCCATCACACTTTGTTTTCAAGCTTCACTTTTGTTCATAGAAATCAATTAACTGTTTTATGCTCATTACATTCAGAATAATAGGTTCTGGAAATGATTTGCTCTGTTCCCAATTTGCTACTTGACGTATGTGGTTGGTTACCTAAGGTCTTGTCTGTACGGATGGATGCAGACAGAATGCCATTCACACTCCATATAGTCAGGCATGAGCCCATTTTGGGCCAGAAGTAATTTAGTCACATTAGAAAAGTGCCACATTCCAGTAAAGGGACTTTACAAAAAGGCACAGAAAATCACTAATGTGGTTACATTGTTTTTGGATCAGAGCTGGCTCATATCCAGAAAGCTCAGAGCGTAAGCAAAGGAGCTCAGGTCCCCTTGCACCCATTCGTGCGGATGTGCCTGAAGTCATATGGCATTATTTCTGCTCTTTGACACTACAGCTGTAATGTTTTTTACAGGAGAGCAACCAGGGTACAATAAAACTCTAATGCAGAGGGTCAGTACAGATCCTATATACTAACAGCTAAATTATGGTATAATTTGCCTCACAGAAAATGGGAATTAACTTTAAAAGCTTAAATAACACAAATCACAGTATATTCAGGGCTGTATAGCTGTTACTTAATCAATCATATATTAATTATCACTTATCAATGGGGATACCATGACAAATGGATATCCATTACATGAAAACAGAATTATACAACTGTTGAGGATATTACTCACTTATTAAAGTTCAAACTATATTATTAAATTGCATACTATTCTCCTGTTTTTAATTTGTTTGCCAACAATTAGGAATGCCAAATATTGGCCATGTCTCTGTATGGTGGTTAAGTACACTAAGCTGAAAGGAGAAAGCCAGCAGTTCACTGAGTGATGCCAGTAGAACAACCGAAGCACTTGGTAAAAAATTATGTACTGTCATCTAAGACAGGGTTTCTTTCTGCTGATGTAGAAGTAAGAATGGGGGAAAATGCAGTGTGGGAATTTACATGTAAACATCCCATGCTTACCATGTAGGAAAAAAAGAAAAAAACCACCGAACAAACAAACGTATTAACAATGTTAACTTCGATATCCACATCTTCATTCTGGGAAAAAAACCTATTTGGTACTCAAAACTATTTGGTATTTGGTTGCAATGTCCAAATGGAGATCAGTAACAAGTGGTGTCCCCCAGGGGTCTGTATAGGGACCAGGTTCAACATCTTTATTAATGCCATAGGCTGTGGGATTTAGTGCACTGTCAGCAAGTTTGTGGATGACACCAAGCTCAGTGGTGTAGTTGATTCACTTAAGGGAAGGGATGCTATTCAGGGGGATCTTGGCAGGCTAGACAAGTGGGCCCATGTGAACCTCATGAGGTTCAACAAGGCCAAGCGTGAGATGATGTGCCTGGGTTGACGCAATCCCCAATGTCAATACAGAGTGGGGGATGAATGGACTGAAAGCAGCCCTGTGAAGAAGGACTTGGTGATACTGGTGGATAAAAACTTAGACTTGATCCCGCAATGGGCAATTGTAGCCTAGAAAACCAATTGTACCCTGGGCTGCATAAAATGATATATGGCCAGCAGTTTGAGGGAGGCGATTCCCCCCTCTACTCTGCTCTCTTAAGACCTCATGTGAAGTAGTGCATCCAGATCTGGAATTCCCAGTACAAGACAGACGTACACCTTTAAAGCCAGTCCAGAGGAGGGCCATGAAAATTATCAGAAGCCTGGAACACCTCTCCTGTGAAGGAAGGCTGAAAGAGTTGGGGTTGTTCAGCCTAGAGAACAGAAGGCTCTGGGGAGACCTTATTGTGGACTTTCAATTCTTAAAGGGGTCTATAAGAAAGACAGAGAGACTTTTTACTAGGGCCTGTAGTGACAGGACAAGGGGCAATGGTTTTAAACTGAAAGGGAATAGATTTAGATTAGACATAAGGAAGAAATTTTTTATTATGAAGATGGTGAGGCACTGGAACAGGTTGTCCAGAGAAGTTGTGGATGCCCCATCATTGGAAATGTTCAAGGTCAGGTTGGATGGGGCTTTGATCAACCTGATCTAGTGAAAGACGTCCTTGTCCACAGCAGTGGGGGGATGGCCTAGCTGATCTTTAAGGGTTCCTTCCAACCAAAACCATTTTGTGATTCTCTGTGTCTATGATTCTATAAATTAGCTGGAGAAAGAAAAAGGTCCAGATAAAACTAACATTCAGTAAAATAGATGCAAAACTTAATGGAAAAAGTACTCAGAGGATTAGAGGATCATTTTCAGAATAGAAGGATTTATTAAGCAGAATTCTGCAGGGTCCTGTCTGGGCTCTGGTTCTATTCATATTTTTAATAACACTGGATAACAATACCCTAAAGATTACATGCCATAATTCTAAGCTGGTAAAAAACAATGAGAATTCGCAATTTTCTTAGGGTGAATAAGGGCAAGTACAGTGTTCTTCATTTAAGTAACAGCTACACAGACATTGGAGGAACAACTTGCTAGGTAGCAATTCTTCAGGAGGAAATCTGGAGGTCATGTTGGATTGTAACCAAACCAGACTGAGCAATACCCAGTAGTTCTCAGAAAGCTTAATGTTATACCTGTCATCTGTGTCATCTGTGAGACATGAGGAGTAATCTGTTTAAACTAACAGCTGGTTTGAGTTCTGCATCCCGCTTTGAGAATTGCTCTTGCAGAAGGTGGTTCACTTGGAGGCAATCCAGAAGAGAAAAAAAGGAATTTTAAAACTATAGCAAGTGATCTACATGGAAATGCTGAAGAAATTGGAGATAAATGGCCTAGAAAAATTAAGAGATTTATTAAAATGAATGGAAAATGGAAAGATTTATTAAACAGGTTTTTGCAAGGTTCTGTCTAGGGTGATCACAGCCTTCAGTTAGACAAAAGATACCTACCAAGAAGAAGGAAGTATTTTTTCTTCATAACCTCAATGATTAATAAAAGATCTGGTTAACAAGAAACATTTGCTAGAAATAAAAAACAAAATAAAACAAAACAAAACTTTTATTAAGGACAGCTAGTAAAACAGCTTGACTTGGGTGCCTGACAAATCTGAGTTCCTGGCAGTGTCTATGAACAGGTTAGATGTACACTTCTCAGGAATGATTTAGATATAGTTCAGAACTTTTTGGGGGGCAGGAGGAAAGATACAATGACTTCCTAAGGTCCTCTCAAACTCTTTTATTAATCAAAGACTGTTTTAGACAATCTGGTTTAAACCAACTCGCTCACACAGTGAAAGTAATTCAGGTATTACAATATGAAGTACTAAAGATCAGACATAGAAGATATTCTATCTTTTGTAAAAATATAAACAACTGCAGACATGCTTTTTCTAGTACTTATTAGTTAGTTTAAAGTAAAAAGTGTATTGCCCTGTAGTACAGCCAGGCCTTCAAAATGTATAATGATAGCTGTTAAGTCAGAACTGCAAACATGACCATTTAAAGGAAATAAGTACAGTTTGTTCTGATATGCCATGAACAGCTCTCTACTGCATCTTCTATAAAATATGTGTTAATTAGGATGGAGGGGGTAAAATTTTTCTGATAACATGCCTGGATACACTGTTTAGAAACCAACCAACAAAAGAAACCGGGAATTTAGAACACAGGCATTGTAATACACCTACTATTTTCAACCCTTACTCTGTGGTCTATAAACTGTGTCTAAGAGATCTCAGGCAATCAAATGATTGGTTCAAACAACTTTATGAGAAATTTTACTCAAAATAATGAAATAATAATCTGAATTCGGAGCATTGTGTAGACAAGGAAACAACCCAAAACTAAAATTTTTTTTTCCCCACCTTGTACCTGAGGACAAGACAGACCTAAACATCCCCAGATTCTTCATAAAAGACAGACAATATAGAATTTGCTACATTTGGTTGTAGTACTCCTGGGCAATATGGGAGACCACATTCACATCCCTAAATTGCTAATATTTTTCACCATAAGTAAGTCACCCAGTTATTGGACTACAGCATTATTGTCTTGCCCCTACTGGTAATCTCTGTTTATAAAAGAAAATAGTTTTAACAGCACAAATTGAAAGGAATTTACCAGTAATCTAGTGCCTTTTTGAGAGGGCAGATTAAGCTGATGTGCTTGAACATGGGCCTCCCATATCCCAGTTGGATTTCCTGGCTATTTACTACATCCCATTCTTTCTCTGTCCAGTTCCAAAGAGAAATCCAAACCTTATGACAGAAACTTACACAGTCCCCAAGACTTCCTGTTTAAATGAATTACCATTTTTCAAGGAAATGTTTTACTAAAAAATATCTAACCATTCTAGTGATCAGATCCTTGAGGTAAATGCCTTTTTTGTTATCAAATAAGGGATAGGCATATAAAAAAAAAAAAAAAGAAATCGTGCAACATAAAATCTGGTCTAAAAATAGCTTCATATTTTTTTTCTAAAAATCTCGTAATTAGAAATCTACTGAACACAGATAAGTGTCACTATGAGTAGAAAGACTAGAGGAATTCCATAGGTGCAAGAGTAGGAATATCAATGTTACTTTTACAAGGACCAAATTTGTGCAGTATTTTTTTGATACAGATACAAAACTCAATGGACTGACACTCTGAAGTTTAAAGGCCTGGGATTTTGAAGAAAGTAAGGCATAGTGCAATTTACTTCTACCAAATTCAAGGTTAAGCTGAAGATTTTCTTCTACTACTGCTTATTTAGAAGTCAGAGTCAGATAGATGGAATGACAGCCATGAAAATTCATGTCTCGGGATCTTCAAAGACAAGTTGCATAAACACAGAAATGAAGATTTAAATTGTGAAATGAAAATACACTTCTCTTCTACACACACACTGTGATTCACACATTCTTGGGTTTGGGTTTTAAAGGATTTGGTTGAACTAACTTGATTTTATTTTTTGAACAGTTTTTAAATTCTTTCAAGTAGGGAACAGAAGGAATGACAGGTCAGTTATATAAGCTATCACTAATGGGCAAATGGCTCAAATCAAACATTCAAAGATAATAAAAATCATAATACAATATTTACAAAAGAATAAAATCCTGACAGTCACAAGTTTGCTTTGAGATTGATGGGTTAAACTTATCTATTAACTTGCTCATTAAAGAGCATTCCCTGAGTTGTGCTAATAAATATTATCTGTAAGAAGTTAAATTATTGTATTGGTACTTTAGTGTATCAAATCCCACTATCACTGCCTTCACCAGGAAGAAAAAGAGGAATAAGCAGTTTACAATAGGATTGGGATTTATTAAAAAAAGGATTACATAATATTTCTGAAGGTTGCAAAACCAGAACAGAAAATGTGATTCATAAATTGCCAGGAATTTTACCATAAATTGTTTATGAGTCAATCAAATGATGGCATAAGATGCTTGTTTAGCAATAGAACTCATATAAACTCTATCCAGAAATAAAATATGCCAACAGACTTAATATTATGTAAGCTTACGGCTTGTACACTATTCCAGTGATTAATTTTGTTTACTTACTGTGTTTCTAATATATGTTCTTCAATAAAAAGGTTAAGAAATCCATTTATACTCTGCTGTATAAAACGTAATGTCACATTTCTGGTCTGTTTCAAAGCCTGCTTCTGAGTTTCGTGACCAGTAGCATAGATTGAAATTGGACCTTTTATAGGAGGCTTACATTCTAAAGGCTGAAATTGCCAATGAAAATTAGTAAATCAACCAATGCTTTTAGATTAAATGGAGCTACATATATATAGGATACTATTTGACATAAAGTCTTGAGCATGTTAAGGTACAAACGTTATTCTATTGGTTTTGTGGATCTGATGGAATCTATAGTGAAAGGCAGAATTCTACTGCAGACAAATCATTGAAGAAATACAATTCATACTTTTACCTCAAGAGCCCAAGGATACATCTGAGAATACACTGACAACACAGAAGTGGAATTCTAGTTATGAAGAGTCACCAAGATACATGGGAAAAAAAGAACCTGTTATTGAATGATGTGTAAGTCTGGAAAGAACACATTTATTGCTTTTTCTCAAAGATAATGTTGGATTTTTGTTTATTTCTTTCCATGTACCTATGTTCCATATTAACATTCATGGATTTTTTCTTTTTGTTCTTTCCTTGTTCTCTTGAGCTATAGAAGAATAAACAAAAAACAACCAATGGAAGGTAACTCGTCTTATGTAAATGAAGAATATACACAAAACGCTGTTTCGAAGTTTCTCGGCTGGTCTAATTAGCTATGTATGTAAATGAAGTACTCAATATAAAGTATAATTCTCTTTGGAAAGAGTTTTGCAATGACATCTGCTAAAAAGATGAGATCTGGCATTTATCTGTAGCAAAGACTTCAGAAAGATCTATTTTCTCTTAAATTAAGAATTTTCTGTATAGTTCTTCTGTACAGAACACAGCATGCCGCAAAAAAAAAAAAAATTAAAAGAAATTTCCTTGACATTTTGCAAACTCTAACACATTCCTTCAGGCACAAAGTTTATTTTTATGTCTCCCCAACAAACTACTGTGCAAAAGACTCCAGTTTTTTTGAAAGAAAACCAGTATTGTTTGTTTATTTTTGATGTATGAGAAGAGCTGAAAAATATGCAGGTTCTTTGAATGATGTACTGTAAAAATAACAGAAAAGTTAAAATTTGCTACAGAAAGCAGCCCTCTGTGTGCTTACAATATCAAAGCAGATTATTTCCAGGACTCATTCTTCCATCTTTTATACCCCTTTTATTCCAGAGGCTATTGTGTCCTTATAAGTGGCATTTCACATTTCCTTGGGGGAAAAAACATGTATACTTTTTAAAGCCACATTTTTGTGAACAAATAGATGACCTTAATCTATTGTAATGTATTTTCTAATAAAGATTTCTTCTTTCTTCAAATACAGCCTTACCATGCGTCTGTTCACAGGAGTGTAGGAAATACCATACTGTATCTAACAAGGTTATATCTAATGTAGTATCCTCTTATTAGAAACGCCTTGACTAGGATTTAAAATATGTTAAATGTGGCTCCCAAATAATAAAGTATGCATTACAGTTTTTGAACTTTCTACATGCTAAGAAAGTGAGCTTTATAGAGTTCAGTACAACTCAACTGGTGTATGTCAGAATCTAAAGTTTTCTTAAGCATTGAATTTTGGAACATATAAGAATATACATCCTAAACACACTTTTAAATCTAAGATAAGCCTTATGACAGTAGAAGAAATCCAAAGCAGACAGGCTTTTTCCAAACATCTACAGAGTAATTATTCTGTGCCGTAAGAAAAGCATTAAACTCCTTTCTTGTACAACTGGGGATGTTCTCTTTCATTCCTATAGCTGTCTAATCCTTTTTACCAAGATTTCGGTCTCAGTGAATTAATTCTTTGCTTTGGTGTGACATGCTTGGTGTATTTAGCCCTAAGACAATCTAGGGGTGACACAGGAAATCATTGCAGGCTTTCCCCAGAGAATATTCTTCTCTAATCTTGAAGGAATCAATCCTGCAATGAGAAATTGAGAAGACAAACAAGAAAAAGTGCTGGAGGCTGCTGAAAGACTGCCTTTACCTTAATAGCAGAGAAAAAACTCCCGCAGAAGAAAACTGGATTTCCGTATATCCTGCAACCCCTTAAGAAACCCTTCCCAGGGTGAAGTAAGCCTGCTTTTCAAATAAGATCCCTGGAAAAGCTAGGTTTCTTTTGCAGATACAATATGTTTTCTGCAGATATTTCGCATAGGATTCACCTTACAACAGGGTCAGGAAAAATGGTATGCACCTGTTAAGTTCCATTTCAGTCTTGCTGTAAGCTCTGAAATATATAATTCTTGAGCTGTTTTTCTGTTCTGAAATATTGTAATATATTTGCTGAGTAAAGAAGAAGGTGTAATATATGCCGCTGTATAATGGATCAGGAAAAAAAGAGAAAATTTACCATATATTACATAATTCTATGATTCTAATTTAATACGCTTCTCTTTTGCTCATGTTCACCGCTGTCTCTTCAAGCTTGCATACTCAGCAAATAAACTTCAGAAACTGTGGTCTTTTTCTTCTAACCCTCCTTTCCCAAGTGCTTCAGACCCCTACTAGCATATTAGGAATAATTAATTTTATTTGTAATTAATGTACTTAAATCTAGTGATGATGCTCGTGTTTGCGGCTTTGAAAATTATACTGCATCTAAACAGATGTTGCGGTTCTGGTATTCAGCCTAGATTTTCTACTGTTTTCATTCAATTAATCACTTTTAATTCTGTCTTGGAGTTTTCATAAATAAGTCTTCTCCTTGACTTGAAATAGTATCTTAATACCCTTGAAATATTTGGGGATATACTGCTAACTGTGCCTAGGTATCTAAACTAGATAGGTTTTATTGCTTTTAATCTTCCTAAAGTCCTAAACCATTCACTTCAGTGTCTTCATTGTGGCTGCTCTTCTCTGAAGTCTGTGATGTACCATGATCTTTTTGGTATAAAAATGAAAGACTTGTAACTGTATATCCAGTTCACAAAGAACAATAAATATAGGTGAGAAGCCGCATTTTCAGTCTTTGCTTACATAGGGACATTAGGGTTCCAAATCACTGACATCTCTTCCTCTCTGCAATCAGCTCCAAGTATCATTCACCATTACTGCTTTGAGGATTTCCCCTTTCCATTTTATTTCAATTTATTCCCAAGACAAAGCATTAGTTTACAGTATTCTGAATTCTGTTATCATATGTCCTGCCCACATTTCTAATTGATCTAAGCCTTTTTTTTTCTCTTGGTCCCCACCAGTATTTGCATTTCCTCCTAATTTACTGTTGAACTGCAAGTTTCATCAAGTAGGTTATTTCCCCTGATAAATCACTACAGAAGATATAAATCCAAATATGAATTCATGCAGATGTCAGTACGTCATTCCTATTAATTTATAGTGTTTTGTATAGCCCAAAGTCCACTTTTACAAGCTGTGTGAAAAACTAAATGAATCTGAATTAAGTTTTGAGGGGACATAATAGAAGTCTGGATAAAATCCATATATATATATATATATGCACATACACTCTTATTTAATACTTTCCTTTTTACAATTCCAAAAAAAGCTGAGTAGCATTTATCATATTAGAATAAATTTAATAATACAGAAAGACATGATTATTATTAATATTTTGTTATTTCCACAGTGATATCCTTTCAGCTTCTTTTCATAGCTTTACTAGTCTAGAAATTAGATTCTTAGAATACTAAACTATGTTCTTGTTAAATTAAAAAAAAATAAATTATACAATCCTGTGTTATTTACTTACTTTAATAATCTAAAATGCATATTCCATGTACCACTGGATACCAGCATACTAGGATTTCCCACAGTTGACCTTATTTCTTGTTACTTCTTCTTCTTACTTTTTAATTGTTCTAGAATCGCCCTTAATTTCTTATTCCTAAAAAGAAGCTTTTTAACTCAGCTATTTCAAATAAGATTAATATCATCCCCTTCAGTCTTCCCAGTATTTGTTTTTTCCCTATGATGTTGTAAGAAAATCCTTATTATCTTAACCCCTTTAGCTAGCATTAATCTATTTCTCTTTTTATACTGCCTTATCTTTCCCCTACAAGCTTTAACTTGAATATTCTTGTCTGGCTGCCTCTTCACTTTCCCCTTTCCAGAACACTATTCAATAGTGATTCCTTATCTTGTCTTTCAGTGCCAGAAGCTACCAATAGCATGGTGCAATTGTGACATATCACGAGTAAAAGGGAAGGCATGCAAAAAATGCTCTCACTTTGTGTAGGTGAGTGATGTAAAACACTGTAAGAAACTATTAATTTATTTTTTTAATACAACATCTTGGTGACTCTGAACCTGAATTGCTAAATACCAAACTGTTTCAAAAATCTATAGATTAAGGCTGACCTAGCCACAATTATTTTTTGAAAACTTGCTCTAGAATTGTTTATTAGCTATTCTTCAGATTATCTATTTTGGCCATTCTGTGTACTGTTAGTGTGTTTTAGATCATTTTACTCCTAATTAGAATACTTCGACCTGAAGCTTGTTAAAGGATAACTAAAAAACATGGATTGTTACAGTGACTGACAGTAATAGCAAAACTCACTGACAACATACACACTGGCTCCGATTATGGGTCTAGCTATTTGCTGAATACTGACACATGTACAAACTATTAGGGATCAAGAAACCCTCACTATGAACCAAAGAGAAGACTGAAATAAAACGTGCAACTCAATTAGTTTTACCCTGAGAAAGGGATTGGACTATATGACCTTCAGAAGTCCCTTTAAACCTAAATTTATCTATGTGTCTATTTCACATAATTTCAAAAGTATCTTGAATCTATTCACAAAAGTCAGTCTGAAAGTAAAATGTTAGCCTTAAGGCACCACCTTTAAAATCTCTTAAATTTATTACATTGGCTTACATGAACACAATGAACTGCTCTCAAATATGGAAGAACCCCAAAATATTAATATGCATTTATACATTAAAAAAATCTCTATTTCAATCATTAGTTTAGTTGGAAAGCTTGGACTCCAGTCTTCTGGGACTGCTCAACATCTGAATCCTGCACACCACAGTACACCAGGGGAATGCTAAAATATAACCAAACCATGAGTATGGCCTCCTAACTTAAGTGATCTTCCAGGGACTGCCATCAGTTCATGAAGCTAACTTGCAACAAAAAAAGTCATCCAGCTCACTTTTCTCATCCAGCTGATGTTGTAAATGATTCAAGCTTCCAACCTCACTTACCAATGTTTTCCAGAGGTTTCCCAGTTCTAACTTTACAACTCATTTCTATCCATTCCGAGCAGAAGCTAAAAAAAATTTAAAGCTTGCATGTTTACAAACATTTTTTTTCTCAATGGAGAAATATATAAGGACTGCTACAAAGAACACCAGCACCTTGTTAATTTATTTTATTAGTGTTGAAATGGTTGAAGGTAGCCTCAGAAACCAGGATCCTGTTGTTCTCATAAACTTCCCAGGCTTACTGGTGGAGGCATAAATTGCCTTTTGGTAGCTGTATATCAACAATTTCTGCAAAAATATAGGAAATAATCTAATGCACATATAAAGGAATAAGAAAGACACCATCTAAGCAAATTTAGTAAAAAAAAGTAAATTCAGAAGATACTGTTTAACATCATTAGGAAATTTGTTTAAACATTGTAACTGCATATTTCTCAGTGAGATAGCATTGGTTTGTTCTGGATTACCGTGGATTTGTACATGGATGGAACACAAAATTGTCAGTACTATAAAACTGAGTGCTGAGTGGTTGTGCTTATCATGTGACGAATGAGTGGTACATAAGAATGAAACTTCTTGGAAAATAGAAATGTGCCCTCAAAGGCTGTAGGGGACACCTGTGTGGATGAAGACATTTATGTATGGTAGATGGCCAGAGTTCAAAATTCATGCTACTAAATGTTCACCTAGGAGAACAAGGACAAATTCAGCTGTGGCAAATGTGCAAGAGACAGGGTGACTAAAAAAGGGAGGGGGTAATTTATAGCATTTTCTTGAATACAAAACAAAAAAAATAAAAGTAAAATAATGCTGTGATTGGTGATTAAAGCTGTTCAGTGATACAAATGAAGATTAACTGAATAAAGACAGCTCAGAGAGCAAGGAGTACTCCCAGCACCATTGCCACTCAAAAGCACATAGATCTAACATTGCCCTGAAAAGGTCATCAGTCCATCTGTTTCTTTGGCAGAGGTGACAACCAGCCTACATGGATTACTCTCTCCTAACAGTATTTAACATTCCATAATCCTCAAAACAAACAGAGACAATCCAGGGGAGAATCTAAAGCGTTTCTGTGCTATTGCAGACACAATGGACTAGAAGAAACACAGTCATTATTCTGTGGTAAAAAGCAGTGATTTCAACAGTTTCTGATAAGCTAGATCCTCCAAATGAAAGTCTAAATGATTTATGATCTATGTAGACAATTATTTCCATTTCTCTGAGCTTATAGTGTGACTTATTATAAATAATTTAAACAAGAAAATGTACAATATACATTGAACTACTTATTTTAATAATTCCATTTGTTACAAATTTGTACTCATAAATGAAAGTATTTCAATGTTGTTTATAATTCATGTGATTTCAAAGACTTCTTATGGCATTTAGATTAAGGTATTGTCACGTTTAAGTACACTTCAGTGCATTTACACATGGCAGATCTATTAAAAAGTAGTAATCATTTGTGACAGTGAAGTCACTGCAATGAGAAAAATAAAATCTTGATTAAATAACACCTGTACCTTTGTCTTTCTTACACTAATGAGTAACTAACTTGTAACTGTGCTTTTATGTAGACAAAAAAAGAATGTTTGCTATAAATAAAATCTGGAAATTTCAATGAGAATTTCATTTTTAAGAGTCTATGTGGCTCTTTCTAGTAGATCTTGTGCTTAAACTGACATGAACCCAAAACAAGAGAACACAAAAGACTCTCTGGCTCACATTATCCCCTTCAATCCTACTGACATAAGTGAAAATTAAACACCAATGTAAACAAAGCTTGACAAGCAACGTCATGAAAGTGTTCAAGGTTACTGCAAATGGATTAACTCACAATATTTTTACATGGTCTAGATACCTGCATTGGTGTCTAAAAGGGGACGGAGCAGAACTGGAAGCTTCATTTCAAGCAAGTGGTGCATGTGGCCTGGAATTAGCTCCTGAAGTGCCTGTGTGGACAGCCCTGCTCCTGATGGGCCTAAACAAAGGCTTCCAGAACTGCACACTGTACTTTGTTCCCTCTTCAAGAGTAGTCTGGGACCTAGGTGACCATGTAAGTCTGCTGCGTGCTAGAAAAAGACATCTAACCTGCTGATGACCAAACCTCTATGTGCTCTTGGGGAATGCTATATATCTGAGAGAGTACTGAGCTGAACCTAAAGAATTTTTGCTCACTTTTATTCAAAAATACCAGCTATGGAAAAAGATGGATTATGCCTTTCACATATAAAGATGCTACTTAAAATAAGTACCTCTTAAGGAGGAGGATATACAAGTTCATTGTCACCCTTAGCCTGAGGAAATTTAAGCCCATTATTTTCTCTTTCCTGGGATACTGCCCTCACTAGTAGGCAAAGGGCTCACGTTAAGTGTCGGTGAGTTCTGATATTCCTGTGAAACTACAGCACTGCAAGAAACAAGAAAGCAAGATTTATGGGGTCAGCAGATGCAACTCAGAGGAACCCCCACTCTGTACCGGTGGTTAAAGTGCTTCCTGACTGAGAGAAGACTAGGCTCTGGGCAATGTAAACCGTTAATTTACATCCTACCTTACCCCACCACAATTTGATTGTCTGCCTACACTCTATCATCACAGCAGTAATGGGACTTGCAGAAATGAATGGGGCATGGGCTGGAAGGCATATCCTGCCTTTTATGACTGAGAACTTTTTTGCGCATAAAACCAATGGAGAAAACCAGTGGAAGTCGATGGCACAGGACAATGGGAGAAAAGAAACAGGTTTGAAGAGAATTCATAATACAGAGGAATCCTGTGCAAAGTAGAGGGTAAATCTGGGGAATACTGGACTCTTCACAGACCTTGAACTTCAACTGGTTGTGTGACTGGAGTGATGAGGAAACAAAATGAGGGGATTAAATACAGGGATTCTACTTCTTTGTCCGAGCCTGTGCATTTCTTGGACTAGCTGAAATAAAGACTGGTTTTTCTTTTGTTTTGGTTTGGCTTGGTTTTTTTTTCATTTGTAATTCCTACAAAGCTTCTGTATTTGTTTACTTCACCTATTTTATGCCCCAGAAGGGATAAACTGTAAGCTTAGAGTACTAATAAGACCGGAGTTCTGTGAAAGTACAAGCTTCTGGGAAATCTGAGGGTTTAGCTGAAAGAGTAATGTAAAGAGCTAACAACCTAGAGACAAGACAAAGCGCATGGAGACCAAGGGAAAAAAAACCAGCAAAAAACATGCTTAGAGCCAGGATAATTTCAAGGGAAGCTTAAGTATGTATAAACCTTGTGTTATGAGCTGCAAACCAAGAAGCCTGCTCAGCATTTAGCTGTAAGCTCCATCAGGGCAACGTGACAATTTCTAACAGCGAGCTGCAAGTTACAAATACCAATAGGCTGAAATGGACTTTGTGGCCTGAGGGTCTGCCTTATGAGAGGAACAGTGTGTGATCATCCTTCAAGTTAGCATGCACATAACATATTCTCTGATCAACACAGCACTTTGTGTCTTCGCCAGTGCATCGCTACTACCATGAGCAATGTGTGTCTGCCAAAGGAACAAAGGAGAATACTGGGGGTCTTTTTGCCTGCATGCAAAAATGATCCCTGTCCTGAAATGGCAGGCTTCCAGACAGTATCACAGTACCAAACACCGTATTGGTGTCATATCGTAGTAGTGTCTTTTAGTAGAAGAGATTTAGCATCTCCAGTATTTTTTTCTTCATGAAATCTCCAGTGTACCTTATGCCTAGTCTCCATTGTTTCATTTACTTATGCCTTTTGAATTAATTCATATAACAGACACAAATACTTTCTAAATTTTCATCTTTCCAGCTGATTTGGAATCTAATTTTCTCTTCAGAATATCACAGTGATTCTCCTTAATTTGCCAAAAAAATCACATTTAATTAACAGTATTCACCCTTAAAATGTACAAAGACCATAAGTAGTCATGAAACATAACCTCAAAACTAATCTGTGAGGAAAGACTGAATGGACAGGACTTTTAAATCCTTGGTTGCTATCAGACATGTAGTAAAGATAATAGGGCTATGCAATTCACAATATCCTGTGCTGCTAACAAAATAACTCGTATTTTTTAATTGAGGTCTCTCTTAGCCAGAAAAATAACAACCAGATCATTGAAATGATCCACATTGATTTTAATGCAAAATGATTCTCTAATATCTTCCATACCCAAATGTTTGAAGAGAAATATTGTTGTTGAAGTACTTCACTGTAGAAAACAGACCTTAGAAATGTAAAAAATCCTTTGACACTATGCCACAGCATTATTATAAGATATTCAGTTAGGATTTTTAAAAATGTCAGTTACCAACCTCTGAAATCTAATAATTGCTGGACAGTGTTTTGGTAGATCACCAAAACATCCTACATGCTCGCTTTTGCAGTTCTCATCTCACTCCACCTAAGTAAATTTTAAATTCTGTTGTTAAGATGACATTTTGCCATGTTTTTTTTATAACCTTTACTATGTATACTCACATTCTTTGGGACCACATATTCTTCCACAGCTCATAATACAATAAACATTATCTTCCAATTTAACGGCTTTTCCTCAGGAAGAAACTCCCTGATAGTGGCTGTCACCTTAAATGACTGTTGATTTCATGTTCAAATTTCATATATTTAAAATGTTTCATTAAAGGAAAAATTTAGAGATAAATACAACCCCAAATTTACAGAAAAACAGGAACTGAGAAGCATCTATTCCTACAGTAGCTGTGTCAGTCATAGCCAAACATTAGGCAGCTCCTCCTAACACCATTCCTGTTTTTATCCAGATGTGTCTAGTGTGATACCATTTGTCAAATATAAATCAGTAAGGTGATACTACTTTTTCTTTCATCTAACAAAAAAAGATGCAGGCTTTAGAATGCTGAAACTTTGTAACAAATTCCATGGCAGCTCCTGAACACAGTCAACACAAAGGAAAACAAAAAGTACAGTGATGATAACTAGTGACATTCTTGCTGATTAATTCTAAATGGCTTTTAGTATAGCTCTGGATCCCAATAAATCCAGCACCGCCATTGCCATTAAAAAGTCTTGGGACATGTCAAGTATTGTCTGAACTTGTCTTGTTCTTCCTGGAGGTTTGTTTAGCTTGTTTAATGACCAGCCAGCTATTGCCTGATTTGTTTAACTTTTGCTTATCTTTGTAGAACCATATTCTTTTTATAGATGGTAGCAACAAACGTTTATTCTGTACAGGATTACATATTTATTACCCCAGCATCACAATGAGATGCAGAAGAGCACAGTCATGGCAATGAGAGCATGGTTTGAGAGCAGAGGTGTCCACGCAGGAGACACTGGATGCAGAGTAGGGGAGCACAGGTCTGGCAGGGTCAGTGAGGGGCAAAGGATGGCACTGAGGAACCCAGAGCTAGTGAAGAATATACCCATGATCAGTTAAAGCAGTGCAGACCTGGGAACTAGACAAAACTATGTTCTAGGATAACAAGAACAAAGAATATTCATTCAACCTACATAAGACAGTCCACATGTAGTAAATTTGTTGTTAATTTATTATCAGTTTTTATTAATGTTGATTTATTTTATATTAATTTATTATTGTTATAATTAATTTTTAAATAATATTTAGAGAAATTATTGTTAATAATAAAATAATGGTTTCCTCTTCTAATATTGATTAGATATATTTAAGGTATCCACCTTTTCAATTGAGGATATTTGCTGGCAAACCTGCTTTTAATTAAAACCCATTTACATGAATAATCCTGTTGATTCAATAAGATTAATCATGCACAAGCAAACACAAAAGCAGGAATTTAGCCATGTCTGAAAAATATTTAGATGCTACATCCTGGCATGCTTGGGTTCCCCTTCATGTCTTATTTATGATAGAAATTCTTTTACTTTGAAGTTACTGTACGTGTTATTTTATCAGGCTGTTTTTTGCAACACTTCAGATTTCACATGACAAAAATCCGTTATCCAAAACCTTAAAAGCATGGAGCAGAGATAAATATAAGAGTCCTTCATTCCCCTCATATATTTCATCTGCAAAACAGCCAATAAAATCACACTTTCACTTCAAGCACCAGAAAATATCTGAAGACAACATGGATTTGATTTTCATCAGAACTATGGGGGAAAAAAATCTTTCAGGTTTAGCAGTGATGGCATAATCTATATATTTTAAGTATCTGTATGATACTGATTACTGAGCAAACTATAAACTTTGGCATATTTATCCTCATATCACCAGAAGGACAAGGCAGGACTTCTATAACAATACCACAGGGACAGGAAGTGATGCACAGAAGCTGTACTTACAAAAGAAATCAAATAAATTTACATGCCTTATCATCGCTTCCAAGGCCTACAACCAAAATGGGGACCTTCAAAATGTTCAGCCCAGGGCAGCCCACACCTGCTGGTGTCTGAGAGCCATAAGCAAGACGCACAAGGTGCACACAAGGGTCTGGGCATTGCCTTAGCTGTGAGAAGTAGCCAACGCCTGAGAGTCACTTGCACCTATTCGCCAGCAGGGCCAAATCCAAAAGGTCGTCTTGGATCACACCTGCTTGACCAAGCTTTGCACAAACCATAGCCAGAGATGGCATCCTTCTTTCATAACGGCACCCTTCTTTTATAATCTTCTGTGTGTATACTGCCAACCCAGGCCTTAACACCCTGTAAACAACTGCAGCACCCGGAGCAATCTGAACTCAGTGGCTCTGCTTATCAGAACATTCTGCTTCTCAGAAGGTTCTGTCTGGTCAAGGAGTAAGAATATTCTTGATTTTTCACAAATTTGAAGCTGCCCTAATTTTTGTGGATAAATTCAAAATTCAGGGGACTACAGAGAATGAATATGTAATAATTTGAACATTCATTTACAAGACAGGAAAACATCGGTTCCAGGTCCAGCTCCAATTATTTCTAAGTACATTGTATTCTCCCAGGACAATATCTACGTAACTTTTCGTCTGATCATTATTCTGCTTCAAGAGGTGAAACTTGTATTTATTGCATTTATGAACCCAGATAATAGCATAATCAGCTGAAACCCTATGGCCCTATACGTAACTCCCACAAGTTTATCAGGTGTGGGATTGGCTAATATCCCAGCCTTGGCACCCTCCTACCTTCCAAGGAGAGTGAACCTTCGTGATACTCTCTGTATTATTAGTGACTTCCCAGATATTTGGGCAGACGGGACCAGCTGGACTAGGCTCTGTACTCACATTACACCTGCAGTGCCGAACATTTTTCCTCCTCTCCTTTGTCAGTATGAAGCACATCTATCAACCTTCAAAGCTAACAGTATGGAGCATCTGTATATGAACCAGTCACTGCAGATATCAGCCAGTGCCACAGAACAAACAAAACACTTCCAAGGATAAAAACATAACTCATCATACTTCAAGCTGAAGTGCCCAGCTTTGCTGACAATTGAAGTCTTCTATGTATACAGTACAGAACAGGGTAGAGAAGCAAACACTGTGTAAGAAGAAGTGAACCATTTAGTATTCAAAGAAATGTTCCATGTGAAATCTTCAGACTTAAGATTTTTCCAAAACCCTTTTGGGAAAAAGTGTTCTTGCATGAAGCATGTACAATATTATTCCTCATAACCAATAAATAGCATGAATTCAATTCCCTGATTTTCTAATCTGTAATTTAAACCCTTCCTAGCTGCATGACAGGAATGAGTCCAAGGGCTTCACAGACTCATCCCTGAGCACTCTGTGCACACTTTCACAGCAATCTGCACCACTCTTTAAAGGTCCGCAGGAAGCCCTGGATAAACATGTATCTTGGACTTTGTTTTGAAGGATCTGCCAGCAATATTATAACCAAACCTGGTATAGCTGCCTAGAAACACAATGTGATGTAATTGGCTGCTAACATATGCAAAAGAGTGGGCAAGGGTAACATGTATAGACCACTTTTTTGCTGGACTTTTTTTTGCCTAAGCAAACCTAAACCTGGCTGAACCAGCACTACTGTTCCTCTCCAGCTCTTTCTTGTGCCACATTTTGGTACTGATGGAGACTTAGCTGAGCCATTAAAGCACACTCACGATCATCTAAATAAAAAACCGCAAGGTGAATAGTTTTCTGCTTGGCTGGTGTACTGGTATAGCTTGTCAAAGGGAAAGGAGTGAGGCCAGAGCCATCTCAGCAGCAATGGGGTCTCAGTTTCTCGCAAACAACTTGTGAAAACATACCTCATCTGATGACAGTGGTTAACAAATTCCCACTTAACATAAGGTATTTCCAATGCTAGTGAGAAGTGGTAAGGTTGGAAGTCCTGTTAATCATTTTCCACAGCTAAGAGTCGGAGAATTGCTCTTTTGATCCTTCATCCTCCCATCATCTTTCAGCAAAGCTGTTCAATAGCACACAGCTATCAGCTACAGCTGAAAGTTATAAACCATGCTATAAACAAACACTCCCTGCATAACTGATGAACGAGCCAGCACTACATGAAGAACAAGAGGAACCAAAGTCAGCTCCCAAAGTGGTTTACATCTCCTGAAGAATAAAAGAGAGCAAATTGGTGAAAACCGCCCAAAAGTGTATGACACATGGTTCTCCCCCTACTCACTAATTTTCTATCAAGCTACCAAAAAATGGATGGTCTTCAAAGTTTGTATTTTTGTTGTGGTTTTGCCATTTCAAGGAGTTATAAATAAAATTTGAATTGAATAACTGAAAACAGCTTGCTTCCAAATTTCATTTGCACACATCTTCAGCACCATCAAAGAAATACTAACTTGAGTATGTCATATGCCTTGTTTCCCCTTCGGATAATGAAAAACAAAAGCAAGAAACTGAAGTAAAGCACATAAAGAGATAGGCTAACTAGCTAAAAGAGAAAGAAACACAGCAAGCAGTTACAAAATGGCTTTTTTTTAAGTTCATCTGCTTCACTCTACCAAATGTCTAGGATGGTTTCAAAAGTAAAACTACAGAGAAAAAAAAAGAAATCTTAATAAAAATTATGAAATAATTTGCTTTTGGTAGATGGAACACATGCTGTCTCTCTTCCACATCTCTTTTGTGGGCTCTAATCTAATCTTCATTTAGGCCAAATTATATCAATAGCATGGGGAATTTGCCTTGAGTACGGACAATAATTTGGCCTTTGCAGAGTAAAGTAACTACACTGGTCTCATATACTGTTATTATAAATTGTTTTTATTAATTCTGACAGTGGCTAGTCCATCAGAAAAATGTGTCAGTAATTTGACAAAAACTTTATTTATAACTTCTCTAGGAGATTAACAAAACTGAGAGTGACTTTGAAAAATTTGACTGTCTTCCTCTTGAGATTTACCTAGCATCAGAAAGGGCTCAAACTCTGAAATATTCATAAATCAGTGATGCATAATTTGTAAATTTGTACTTTATATCATGTACAACTTTCTCTATCCTAAAGAGCGTTTTATATTTCTTGTTAACAGTGAATGCAAATGATGCTCAAAGGTATTCTACAGTGACCTTTGTTTTATTACAATTACTGCATATTTATAAATGAACAGCTAAACTTCAATTTGAGAACTGCAACAACTTTGAGTTGGAATCCTTTGATAAAACACAACTGAATAAACTTCATAAAATTAATTCCCTAAGACAAGAAAAAGAAAGTCTCCTCTGAAAATTCCTCTGTGTATACCAACACACAAAGCAGATTTTTCCATGCTTTTGCAAATAGAAAACCAAACAAAACAGCAATATGGATAGATTTGAACATGATAAATTGCTTAAAAAGAGCACAGGAGAACATATTAAATGCAATAGATCGTATAATCACTGGATTATATAAAAGTATAAAATATAAATACGTAAGTATAAAACACTGCATAATAATAAGAAATGCAGTACCTGCATTATGTCATAATATAATTCCATGTAATGTCGCTGAGACCTAATAACTGAAATCCCACTATGTAAACTGAATCACCATTAACTTCTGTTAATGGCTGACCTACACCTGAATGCTTCCACATTTGTCAAAAGCACAAGTAAATCAGAGGACAAGGTCTAAAATACAGTCAACATATTGTATACTCTGCCCGTTCAGACCAAGTGTAATGGAAGTATTTGAAGATGGAAGGCACAGCGTACTGGTATGAGAAAGGCAGACTGGTCTGAAATATTTGATGGTACAGGACTCAGTACTATTGAGTGCTTGTTCACTGGAGCCAGCAGCAAGAGAGTCAGAATTTGGTTTCTCATTTGGATATGCTTTGACTTCAGTTGGAACACTCAATTTCTTTATATACCTTCCCCATTCTTTCTCACTGGTTCTTATTTATGTTCTGTGCTCTTTAGAGTGGAGATCTTTAGCAGCATCAGTCCCCAGCTGAGAGCAGGTCTCCACAATATCTGATGTACAATAATGCACATTAACAGAGGCTTAATTCAAGCAAAAACGCCAGTCTGGGGAACAAAAATCCTGGGTTTGGTTGTAACACAGCTTCCAACATACTATCTCACTGATGCCATGAGTGTTTTAAGCAAGTAATGAGCTCATGAAAAAATGGTATTTGGAACCTATACAGTACATTTGCGATCTCACTGAAGGCAGGGCAAACACTTGACTGCAGTAGGCTGACCTTTCCCACAAAATGAGTAATATGCCATCTTGGTAGTGTGAGAAGTGCTGAACCACACACTGATAGAAACCATGATGCCAAAGAAATTACCATTCAGACATATATATAACCAAGTATATTTACTAATAAAGCATTTAAATAATGGGAAGCAAAACCATTTATATAAGCTTCCCCTACCATAAAGGAAATTGGGTATTTTCCTTTTTGAAGGCATCAGAAAATTCACTTACGGATTGATCCAAATCCCAACAAATTCAGTACACATATGTGAAGTGCTGATTACTCTTGCACACAAAGATCTAAACTTTACATTATAACATGAAGTTTCACAGTTTACTGAAGTAAACCAGGTGGAAATGATCAATACAGCACAAACTGAAGTACAATCATTAGTGATAACAGCATATAATCCTTGAAAACAAAGGTAGGGCTTATTGATTAAAAGAGATTCTGATCATTAATGCTTTTTATACAGTGCATCACTTCAAAAAAAAAAAGAATCTGAAATCAAACTTGCATGGCTCTGATAAATCATCCTATTATGAGTGGTCCAGAGTGACCCAAAAATGTACGAAGAATATAAATGTTGAGGATGATTGTTTTATTTTAGCAAAGTAAGTCAAAAAGGACATTATATGAAGGACACTGGAATACACAGGAGATTTTGAAACTTTTCCTTCAACTGGTAACCAGACCCATCAAGAAGAAACAAAATGTCTCTAACTGATTTTATGAAAGTTTCTATGATGACTTTGGCCATGAACATTTTAGGAGGAAAAATACTAATGTAAAAAAAATATTTTAAGTGAAATTATTTTTCTTTACATTGTAGATTTTCACTAAGATCAAACTGCTCATAGCAGTGTGATAACAAACTGCTCATAACCTGTATGGTAACAGGTTATTTTAGTATATCAGTTTTAAGTTTTTAAACAATATTTTATAAGTCATAACGACAAATACCTTTCATGCAAAATTAACCCTGCGGTTCTTCCACTAGTGTTCATCTTCCTTCATCCCCTTGAGCTCATGGGTAAAAGAACCACTGCAAGCAGCAGGATATAAAAACTATTAAGAGTCTTCCAAGTATGTTACTGTACTCATTCAACGTTCTGGACAACAGTTTTATTTATTTTGGATTTTCAAAATTTTGCTTTAGTCTCAAATAGTTGTTGTACTCTAAATATTAAATATCCCTGTAGAAGTGTATGGTTGTTAGAGTCCATTCTGTAATTTTTGATCTTCCTAGACAAATCCTGCACTGACTTAACAGTTTAAATCCTCTGATGGAGCCATGCTATGACATGTTATTACTGCCTATGGCTTTCTGACTAGGGATGTCCAGCCTATTCAGCCAGCTAGTGACATCTGGGTATGTGATGAATATTATAATATTACAAATTCATCTTAAATGTGTGCAACAGGCGGTGGGCATTCATGGAATGACATCAATAAATGCATACATGCCATGAAAGCTTCACAAAACTACCTGCATCTTGCTATTATTCAACAATGTGTCATAAATTATTGTTTTAAGGAGACATCTATTACAGTAAATCCTCTGTTAAGATATCTCTGTTGTTTTCAGATCTGAAAACAGGAAAAAATAAAACAGTTGCTGAATACTGAGACGCTGGTACACTGTGAGCTGTTAGAATTTGTGACAAAGTAGACCAATGCTACATTTCTAGCATATTAAAAAATCCCTACTAAAATTATTTTAGACTGGCTGAACAAGATACACAAGATTAAGCCTGGGACTCCAAATGCCAAGATTTAATTAATGTGAATATCCCCTCTCTTCTTTTCTTCTGTTGGATGAAAGTAAGAGGACGAAAGAATTATTTTCATTGTTTTACGAGGAGCCCTGTCAGATATGCAGTAAAACACAGGAGAAAACTCTCTTGGTTTCTGTCTAAGTAACTGTTATAAAACCCCACGATAATATTACAGCTTTGTAATGGTCACAATAAGAAAAGACATTTTTGCATTCTTATTGTCATAATTCATAGAATTGTATGGATTGACTGCATGCAAAGGCTTTACAGGTCCACTGAAGTTGGAACTGAGCCCTGTTTTATTGACAGAAACTTCATGAGATACTTCAGTCACAGCACTGAAGATCAAGGGGACAAATTCCCCTGAGCCCTTAAATTCAGGACCCTGCCAGTGTGTTCATTGAGATCTATTTGCTAGTGCTTTGATCCAGGCTAAGCACCTCAGATGTAAGGCTGCGGAAATGGATCAAGATACAATGAAACTGGGTCTTAGTGAAAAAGCGGTGATTTTCCACATTGCTTTAATCAGTGACACCAAAGATGATCTGCCTATGGAAGAAATGCTGATTAAACCACATATTTCCAAACCATTTTATTAAAAAAAATAGTAGTTACAGCTTCCTTTTTGACCTAATTCCTTTTATTGTTCAACACTTCAGCACTTTTTGAAACAGTCATCCATTGTATACTTGTCACATCTTTTGTAAAGTGCAACATTTTTTTAAAAAGGAAAAAATACTGACTTTCATCCGTTTTCATAAGCCATTTATCACATTCAAAATTGTAAAAATCTTCAGAGGTTCAAAAAAGAAACAGTAGGCTTTAATCTAAATGCTCTCTATTTACATTATGGTTCTAAAATATGACTGGAAATAGTTTTGGGAAAAGATTTTGCACTTCATACAGTCAAGCTTGATGAAAACAAACCTGAAGGATAGGAGGGTATGCATAATACTGTAGAAAGCTCTCAGGTCTTTGCAACTCCTTTCTGAAAGTCATTGCTAGGCAATGTCAGTACCAAACCTCAGAGTAACACATGAATTCATAAAATCTTACCAAGTCCGGAGCACTCTCACAGTGTTAGGCAAGATCCATTCCCCTTAAAACTCAACTTACACTAACAAAACTGTACTTTCAGTTTCTGCTATGAACTCTACCAACAAGAAGCCATTCTCTTAGTTATTAGTCAAGCGTATTTTTGCTACCTGTGCCAGTCTAACTTGAACGAGATTGCCTGTGAAAACAAAATTTGCATTTCTTGCCTAAATGTTGGCTGACACAAGTGATGAATTGCATTATGTTTGTGGCAGGAATATTCTACATTTTGATCCCTCGATAAAGCCTTCAACTGGACCACAAACTAGCTTTACACATACAGATACACTGACTGCTGCGCCTGATAAATGTGACTGTATCTAGAGAAAACAGACTCAACACACCTCTCTCGTGGATTTTTAGCTTTCTGAGGAAAGGGGAAAAATGCTTTAAAGACTGAGTGGAAGACAAAGGGCATACTACTACTGAGAAGTAGCGTGAGGCTTAATTTGCTAACTGATTATAACTTCTAGCAACAATCTGATGAACAATTTCCAAGTGCATTAAAGTAATTACATAAAACATTGAAATAATTGTATTACTGTTAAAACTCTCAGCAACATCAAAACCCCACTAAGTATCGTGAAAAACAAGTGAAGGAAACCTTCCACCCACCAACAAAATTTCCACCCCCTCCAGCAATGCCGTTTCTGAAGGCTAATATCCAGGAAAACCCGAAAGTAGGGGCAAGAATTAAAATATGTCTGAAACTGGAAGCAAAATGTGTTGGAAAGGTGTTTCAAAATT